>NW_019385193.1:343420-357445 GCF_000671375.1 Centruroides sculpturatus
AAACTACACACTATAATATGATAGTGTTTACAGGTTAGAAGTACAAAATGATATAATAATCTTAATGTTTGCTGTTGATGTTTTAACTGACCTACGCTGGGCTAATCTGCTAGCTTTTATATAGGTCTATAGACTTTTAAATTATTATTAAATATGAAATATAAAACCTATTAATTGTATAAAAATTATAAAAACATCCCAGACAAAGAAAATATAACTCAGAAATAATTGATTTCCAACCTAATTAACTAGAGTGTCGTTAAAACCGAAAACGGCCGGCAACGGGTGGGTTTTCCTCAGACGTGACATTTTACTTAGAATACCGAGGATTAGAAAACAATATTTTAATAAAAAAATCAAGAGTTGTGGATTTGAGTCCCATTTTAAACAATTATTTTCTTTCCGAATATTCTAAATTTAAAATTAATTTAATTCTAATTTTTAAATTTCTTAGGAGAGCAGCTAAAGCACCTACTTCTAGCCAAATTGATTTGTTACGTAATTAGTTATTAGGCTCAACATAGCCCAATAGATATTCTGACAGATCATTTGGTAATAGAAATGTGCTGGGTTGTTGTTTATTATGTAAATTACACAATCAATCTGCAAGAAGGAAGTGCAGCTACCCATTATTTCACAGTTAAGAAAATACTGTGGCAATATACCGTATTTTGACGAGTATAAGTCGCTGTCAAGTATAAGACGCACCCCTATTTTGAGACAAAAAATTTAGAAAAAAACTGTTTTAATGGGATTGTCTAAAGATGCATTTTATTCGTTGTTTTTTTCAAGAATATGGCGGATGAGTGAATCGATACCTTTATTAAACTAAAATAATCGTCATTTCTTAATGTAAACTCTGAGGTCACATGATGACAGTCTACAGAACATGGCGGCGATGAATCGTGTGTCGCTACTCTGATAATCTAGATACTCTAGCCATTCGGTTGAGGAGCCATCCGCTCAACAAATCATTGCACAGGTTGGTCCCTAGAGTGGACCACTATTGTAGGTAATTTTGCTGTAAAAATGGTTACCTGTCGATTATAAGACGCACCATGATTTTTCGCCCCAAAAAGTAGTAAAAAAAGTGCGTCTTATAGTCGTCAAAATACGGTAAATTAAAACTTTCAGTTGTATGAAATATGTTGTAAATTTCCGATCTTACAATGGTGGAAGCAATTGTCTCCAATCAAACCCCAACCACTCGTAATGTAATCTGAGTAAATTTTCTTTTTAGCGAAGTGTTACATTTAACAAATATTCTGCCAAATCCGAGAGAAAAGAATTTGTTAAAAATAAACTTTCCTTTAAAAAATGCAATTACAATACTTGAAATATTACATCTATGACGTAAAACTCGTGACGTAACGCGTGACGCATTGCAACGACAAATTCGAATTCGTTCCATTTCCCATTGTTGCCGACGCCATCTTGGAAATTTATGCTTTCCGGAAATTGCGAGTTCTTTTTCTCTCCATTTTAACATTTTTCGTACGTATTTTAATAATGAAAACTCGCGTAATGTAAGTAACTTAATATTTTTCGATTTATATCAAAATTAAATAATTTAAATTAGATACGCTTTAAACCTAGCTTTGCGGCCTATAACCTGTAAGGTTACGGAATGCGTTTTTATAATTTTATTTCTTATTACAAATATCTTAGTGATATTTTACAAATAAAGAGGACTATTTTAGCATCTTAAAGAAAACATTTGCAATTAGTTAATATTCTGACGTAGAACTTATGACGTAACGTGTGACGCATTTATCGCACGTTCCACCGATTCGAATTCGTTCGATTTCGTATTGCCGACGCCATTTTGAAATAGAAAGTTTTCTGGAAATTGCGAGTTATTTTTCCCTCCATTTCGAGATTTTTCGTAAATGTTTAATTACACAAACCCGAATAACGCAGGCAATGTAACGTTTTTTATTTATAAGCGATCAAAATTGAATAATTGTCGATAGAATATTAAATGTACTTAAAATATTTAAGGTTTTTTCCACTTAGCATGGAATTAAATTATCAGATAATAAATGATATTCGATGGCATATTATCTTATATTCTTTTGAATGAAACAATAAATGTCCTGTATTGAAACATTATTTTAATATTAAATTATTTAATTAGCTAATGAATCATCTCGATTGTTAATATTTAAATTCTTAAATTATTCTAGGAAAAAGTATAATTCTGAAATTTTATAATCCACTTTCCAAAGAGACATGGAATCATTTTAAAAACTTCTTGTGCTCAAAAAATTAACAAGAAGCAAAACAAAGGAAAGGTAAAACTTTTTATTTTCATTCTAATTTGTTATATATTCTGTACATTGATGCAGTAGAAAATAGTATATAAAAGTTTAGAATCCTCATTGATGAATCTAAGAATTTATTGTAGTAGAATGATGTTTGAAACGTAATGTTATTTATTCATGCATTCAATATAACACGAATTGCAATTTTAATTAAAAGTAATAAATTAGCCCTTCAAATTATATTTATCTCATATGAAGATAAATTCGAAACATTTAAGAAAAACATTAGCAGAGAGTTTAAATCATAATATTATCAATGAGTAATTAATATGAATTTATAATGTCTACCTACTGATAACGGGATTTATTTTATAAAATTAATTCTTAGCTTGTTATTTCAATTATCAAATATTACATTCACTTATACAGTTTTACATATACAAGTAGACTATTTAATATTGGTATTGATTAATTCCAAATCACAACAACTTTCCCTTATCAATTCCATACTAAATTTATTATTAATTTTTATAACTTTACCAATAATAATGTTTCCTTATTACACTGATTTTATATATCTTTTCATTCCTTCTGTAATATTAATTTTAATATATTTTATTTAAAATTCTGATATCATTATTATATTATAACAATATATATGATGTATTATTTATAATTTTTTGTGTCATTGTATGGTAAATATATTTGAATTTTATATTGTATTATTGTGATGAAGAACAATTTCTTCTCCAATTTAAGAACTAATTGTTTTATATATACAAATAAAAGTTTAACTTATCAAGATTTCACTTGACTTTTGTAATATTTCTTTATTAAGAATTTTTTTATTGAATTTCGGTAATTTTTGAGAATTGGGGCAATTTAACACCATTGCTCATTCATAGAGTACATAACTTAACAACACCCAATACTAAAATTTACAGATTTACACAAGTCAAATCACACTACTACACTTAATTTATTTGCATTAATATCTAGAATGCTATTTACATAACCAGAAGTTCTATAATTAATACTCTTATTTTTGCTAAACTCAATGTTAAATTTTAGAAAATTCTACAATTTTAAATAAACCATTTCTTTTAGAAGTTGTTTTATTTCTATTAGTATATGGTTTAATTTTTATTAAGAAATATGAAAATGAAGCTTAACTAGAATTTTAATGTTTGTTTACTTGTTTTTATATTAAAAATTGCTATTTTTTTCAACTCTTCTATGTAACTCTTGAATACATTGATGATTCTGAGATTTTATTTTTTACATGTTTAATAGATTTAACTGATTGTGAGCACTTAAACCCAGGAGTTGTGTGACATTATTTAGGCTTCTGACATTCCAATAGAGCAGCTATGTGACATGTAGGTATGAAAATTACTTTGTGGATAATCAACTCAATGTTAACTGGCTGGAAGTGATTACATTTATTTGAAATCATTACTATATTTATTCATAATGTTCTTTTTTAATTGTTCAGGTTATCTGCTCCACACATTTTCCTATAGAATATGTTGATATTGAACTTTGTCACTGCAATCTTTTAACAAACATTTCCATTATGACAAAGGACATGCAACATTTTCTTCTATAAATGGTCAGTGAACTACTTTACTTTTATATTCCTGGGACCATTTTAATTTTAAATTTTGTAAAAATTGGCATTCAGAGTTTGATTTTTCTTGATGTTCATTTTGGATTAATTAGCCCTATGTTAATTAAGCACAATAAAATTAGGTTCAAATTTTCTTTATCATATATAATGTAATAGAGATAGCTGTAAAAGCAGATTATAAATTATGAATTATTGTAAAATTTATATTTTAAATAAATAAAGATTCATTCTGTTTAAATTTTCATTCTATATTTTACTATATATGTAAAGAATTAATACTTGTAATTAATAATATTTGTAATTTAATATGTTTGTGATTGCTATGACAACAAAGTATTTAAATTTATTTTTTGAATTTGTTGTACTTCTTTTAAAATCAAACAATATAGTTTTAAAGAACATTAATTAAAAAGTGTATTTGAGAGAGAGTGCTTATTTTTTACTGTTAAACATACAGATAACCCTTCATTATAGCAAACAATTTGAAGTCCAATTTGGCCACCTGTAAGACTTAGCATAAGAACTGTCAATATAGATTTTAAAATATCAAAGGTTTTTTGCTATGCAGAACACTCCCAACATATTAAAACATTGGGATGGGTTCGACGATAATGATTATGAAGTTCCATAGATGACTGGACAAAAGGGAAATGTCTAGAAGATGCCTTAGATTAAGGCTGGTGTGTTGGGTGGACTGGATTATTTGTTACCCATGTTAGAATATTCTGGAAGTACCCAGTGAAAATCCATAAATGAATGGATGACACCATACAGGATCTTTCAGACCATAGGCCAGGAATGCCACCACCAAATAAAATGTGTACGGAGATGAAACTAGGAAGTTACAAGAAGGAGAATGTAAATATGAGTTTTATATTCAACGAACACTACTTTATTATCAAATGGGTAATATACTTTACTATGCTGTTGTTATGATCCAGCAGTCATTGAAAATAATCTTCTCAGACTTCATAATGAAATATGCCAAAGGGAAAAAATGAAACCAATTATCATTGTTCAAAAAGCTTCTTTCTACAAGAAGTTGATTCTGAGTAAAAATTAGATGTTGCAAGGGAGTTTGGCATCACCCTTTGCATTCTGTCAATGATTTTAAAAGATCATCTAACATTGAAAAAAGTTAAGAAGATCCAATGTTGAGTCCAGCAGGAATAAAACACATAGCACACAATTTGAGGATGTACGGAAAGTTATTTTCATCTGGTTTCAAGATATTCAAGCATTCCACTGTCCCATAGACAGACTTGTAGCCGGAGGTTTGGATGGGTTTGAATGCGTGCACTTCAGCTCCTGTTTTGGATCGTAGCATCGGCGCAGTCGTTGATTAATCCAACAATTGTGATACATTGTTGGACTCCGTAATTCGCAAGCTTTCGTTTTGTATATCGTTCGTCAATTTTTGTCCAGCCGTTCCGGAGTTACAGCTCCCGGAAATTTCTGGACTTGGATCAACTTTTTCCGGCCCGCTTTTGCCGGTAAGTGGACTTGTTATATATCATCCGACAGGGCTTTTTACGCCTTTTCTTACAGTGTTTCCGGTTTTTTCTTCCATTCTTCCGTTCACGAGTTATCTCGACCGGAACTTTTCTTTTATCGGGCCGTCGTGCGGGCTTGTCGGGCTTCCGGTTCATCCCATATTCGGGTGTTTCTTCTTTCAGGCCAATAACTTTCCGGGCAGTGAATTCTGTCTCGTTTCCGCAAATAGTTTTTAAGTTATGGCCGTTTTTAAATTTCATAAGAACAAAGAAGGCAAAGGTCATTGACCTTCCACGTGGTCATTGACCCTACTTGACCCTAATTCGGCGGCTATTTTTCCGGTTTTCTCGGGTTCTTTTAGGCACATTCTTACGCGACATATATTAATCGGCAGCATAATTTTCGCTTATTATTAATCTTTTAAGCGTTGCTGCCTTCTATTTAAATTTTTCTAAATATTTCTAAATTATTTTTATTTTTACTACAACTCATTATCTGGGTGTTTCCCGATATCTGTTACCGCGAATCCGTTAATCATAGTTTACCTACCTTTACTTAGTTATTAGCGCTAGTTTAGGTGAAATGGCAGACTCGGACGTCGAACTGGACTCATCCACAACGGACTGTGAGGCCACTTCCAGGCCTGATTCTCCGTCAAGGTTTACCTTTGATGACGGGACTTATCTTACTCTGGAGGCCAAATTACTAGCGGAATCCAATGAACACCTTCAAAGGATCATGGATTTGCTTCCCCCCCCAAGTAAATCTAACCCAACTGTTCCAGAAAAGAAGGAAATCAAGGAGCGTGTTGCCTCAATGTTTGCCAACATCAACGCAATGTACGGCAGTCTTGTAGAGCTTAGGGCTTCTAAGTCCAGCCCAACCACTATCCAATGTCAGTGCCAACAGTTGCTATCTAGGCCGGCCCCCTCCTACTCAGACATAGTGAAAACAAACATTCCTCAAAGCACAACCACCAAAACTATCTCCAAGTCAATTAATAA
Organism: Centruroides sculpturatus; assembly: GCF_000671375.1. NCBI lineage: Eukaryota > Metazoa > Arthropoda > Arachnida > Scorpiones > Buthidae > Centruroides > Centruroides sculpturatus. Next base: position 349,813 of record NW_019385193.1, read on the forward strand.
AAAGATCAAAAACGAAGGGTGCAGCAGCAGCTACGCTCTGATTGTGTACCCCAGAGATGCCAACGATGGAAATGTAACCATCAAAAGCATTCAAAGAAACATAATCAAAGATGTAAAACCAGACAAGCTAAAAATTAAGGTGACGGCCATAAAGCAAGTTAAAGGGGACGGGATCTGCTTCCGGACAAGCAGCTTGAGGGACGCTACTGTCCTAGAGCAGGCGATCCAAGGGCTCCCAGAGGTGCAACCACTGGTAAGGACCAAATTATCAGAAGGCAGACGCCCAAGGATGATTCTGCTAAACGTCCCCAGCTCGGTAGGAGACGACCACATCATAAGCACCTTATATGAGCAGAACGAATCCCTCCACAGCATAAAAAAGGAAGACTTCGTTGCCTCCACACGGTTCAGCACTGCCCTCACAAGGGGCAACACAAAAGAGAACTGTCGGCACATAGTGCTATCAACAACGCCACACATTAGAAACCAACTAATTAAAGAAAAATATATCTCTATCTCTTGGGCTAATGTCCTTATCGACGACTATGTGCACATCACCCGCTGCTATCAGTGCTGTGGCTTTAATCATCTGGCACGCGACTGCACCTCAAAGCAAGTCTGCAGTCACTGTTCCAAGGCACACAGATACAGCGAGTGCACTAGGAGGGAACAGCCTTCTTGCTGCATCACTTGTAAAACAGCAAATAAAGACCTCGCTCCAGAAAGGCGCCAACCAACGAACCATAATGCCTTTGACCCCAAATGTCCGCAAACCATCAGAATAAGGGAGCAAATAATAAAGCAAACCAATTATGGGGACTAATTCTTACCAAAGCAATCTCAAGCTGATGCAAATAAACCTTCAAAGGTCAAAGGCAGCCACCACCGAAGCCATACAAATGGCAAACACCTATCACATGGACATTTTGGTCGTCCAAGAGCCTTACTGTTACAACAGAAGGATTGCTCTCTTCGGCAGTCTCAACACTTTTAACCACTTCGACCCATCAGAGAACCCGCGGGCCGGCATCATCATTGTGAACAAGAACATTAACGCTCACCAGTTGATCCAGCATACCTGCAGGAACTACACTACCATTATAATAAAGATTCACACTATCTCTCTGGCCATCATCTCCTTTTACTGTTCGCCATCAGAAGATATAACTCAACCGCTTGAGGACCTCCAAGAAACGATCCAACACCTAAAAGGAATCCCGATACTGATTGCTGGAGATTTCAATGCGAAATCTCAGATCTGGCACAGTCCAGTGGAAGATCCGAGGGGATACAAGGTAGTGGAGCTTATGAACAGTTACGATCTCCAATCCATGAATACCAGCAGGCTGGCGACCTACTCTTCCTCCACGGGGGAAAGTTGGGTCGACATCTGTCTGGCTAACCGCCCTCTAATTGCACAAGGGATCCAATGCAGTACCCTCGGAACGCATTCGGCCAGCGACCACCGCTATATCGAGACGGTGATCACAGCTATTGGGGTGATCAAGCACTACTGCATCCGGCAAAAAACTCATTGGGATCATTTTCAAGACTATATACGGAGGAACTGGATATCAGATCCACTAGTGAATATGGATACAATTGAACTGGAAGGGACCATAGACAAGCTCCAGAAGCTGATACTACAGGCCTACAATAACACCACCAAAACCTATACATCTAGGCAATCCGCCCCATGGTGGAATAGGGACCTGGCAAAGCAACGACGCAATCTTAGAAAATCAAGGAAGCGCTTTCGGCGGGAGCGCAATCAGGACAGGCGGGAGGAGCTCCGCCAGGACTACCTCACGCTCTTCCGGGACTACAAATCCTCGATCTGCAAGGCACGCACGGATTCCTGGAAGTCATTTTGCTCGGACTTGGGCAGAAACAAACCTTGGTCGACGCCATACTACGTTGCTAGGGGTAAAATTAAAAACTCCAAGATTCCAAATAATTTCAACACCGACATTAACAACCCCACAACATCAATTGAAGACACATACAACCAGATTTTAAACGAACTCTTTCCGGATGACGACCCGTTCACGGACAATGCAACCCAGAAGAACATAAGAAGGGACAGCACAATTGCTCCAAACACCGAAGACGACAGTCAGTTCACTAGCCAAGAAATAGCTACCGAGTTTCGCAAACTCAAACCCCGTAAGGCGCCAGGGATGGACTTTATTACCCCCAAAATGGCAAAGATGGCCTTCGAAGCCATCCCAACCACGTTTAGCATGATCTTCAATAAGTGTCTCCAGATGGCCTACTTTCCAAATATATGGAAAACGGCCTCTATCAAATTAATCCCAAAGAACAGCAATCCTTCAGGCTCAACGGACTATAGGCCGATTTCCCTCCTCCCTGTCATTGGTAAAATCCTGGATGGGCTCATGGCTAACAGGCTTACTTACCACTGCGAAAACTCCAACTATCTAAGCGAGAAGCAATATGGCTTCAGGAGAGGAAGAAGTACGATCACAGCACTGGACGACATAGTTAACACCATCACTGAGGCCAAAAAAAGAGGCGAGCACACCATGGTGGTTTCGATTGACTTCAAAGGGGCTTTCGACCACGCATGGTGGCCTGCTATCCTCTCGAGCATTAAGGAATTTGGATGCCCGAGGAATATCTATAACCTTGTAAAGAATTACCTACATAACAGAAAGATAATAGTCATAAACAATAAACAAACCCATCTTTACAGGAGTATCAACAGAGGATGCCCCCAGGGCTCAAGAACAGGTCCGTTCCTCTGGAACGTTATGTATAACAGCCTACTGACCTCAAGTTCAGCCTTTCCAGGGGACAGCGACTGCAGTATCCAAGGATATGCAGACGACACGGTCCTAGCTATTTCACACAAGAATCAAGAGGTCCTTCAAGCTAGGGCCAACAACATCCTACAGGCAATTTCCAAATGGAGCCACAACATGAAACTGGAAATTAACTACGGCAAATGCAGCTGTGTCGTCTTCCCTAAGAATACCCCATTACGAAAAGGCCCTATTGTAAAAATGGACGGTCAACGTATTAAAAACAGCGACAGGTTTAAGTATCTGGGGGTAATCCTCGACAACAGACTTACATGGAAGCACCACGTGCACTACACTTATGAGAAAGCCATCAAGGTAATGCACTCTCTTGCCTCCATCGCCCGGAACCACTGGGGATACAGCAATTCCGTCTGCCGCCTCCTGTACATTTCTGTCATAGAACCAATCCTGCTTTATGGGGCAGAGGTATGGGGCCCTTCCATCACAAAGGTGCATATCAAAAGAAAACTTTCTTCGGCGCAGAGGCTCGCCCTGATTTTGTGCACGAAAGCCTACAAGACCGCTCCTACGGATGCGCTCTTGGCAATAGCCAACCTCATCCCCATTGACCTCGTCATAAAAGAAAAAGTCTGGGCTTATCAGCAACTAAAACTTGCCAAGGGGACTACCACAAACCTAAAATTTAACACTGTTATGAAGAACCTTGAAGACAGCACCACCATCGATAACATCTTGAACCACCTGAACAACTTCAATTTGGACTTAAATAATCACCAGAAATTCTTACACCCTAAGACTTCTCTAGAAGAGATTTTCTCTCTGGAGGGTCCCACGGATCACACCGGCTATACCATCTACACCGACGGGTCCAAGTCTGAGGACGGGGTGGGCTGTGCCTTCGTTGTAACCAACAACAATATTAACATTCACCAAGCTCGGTTTAAACTGGCAAACCACTGCACTGTGAACCAAGCCGAGTCTCTGGCTATTTGCAGGGCTCTCCACTGGATAAACAATAATAAGGACACGCATAAGTTCAATAGGATAAACATTCTCAGTGACAGTAGAGTGGCACTTCTTCAGTTAAAGAACCTTAACACCAAGTTAAGCATCATCCAAGAAAGTGTCAACCTCCTATTGTCTATCAAGGAAGACGTCAACATACGACTTTCCTGGGTCCGGGGGCACTCGGGGATCCCGGGTAATGAGAGGGCCGACCTCTTGGCTCGCTCAGCCCCTGCGTGGGTTAACAACTACACCTTCGAGCTCACGCCTCTCACCTGGGTGAGGCACACCATCAGAAACCGCACTTGGGAAATTTGGCAAGACAGATGGAGCAAAAGCAATACAGGTAGGACTACTTTTGGCTTCATTCCGAACGTTCGGGACAGAAGCACCTACACACACTTCATCACCAATTACTGCATCACCCAACTACTCACAGGGCACGGGAACTTCCGAAGCTACCTAAGGAGGTTTCTGCACAAGACCGACGGGAAGTGCCCCTGTGAGCTAAACGAGGATGAAGACTCTGGACACATACTTTGGAACTGCCCGGACTACAATACACAAAGGCAGCGCTTGATCATCAAGGTTCAAGACAATAACGACTTATGGCCATGCAAAAGCAAAATTCTTATCAGCAACAAGCAGTACTACAATGCCTTAAAAGACTTTGCCTCAAGCATTAAGGTGCTCGACTAGGTGCTGTGGTAGGTTACCACCCCACAAGTCTTATGTGGTCTCTGTACTCGTGTAGGACTGTATTAATCACACATCATTGTTCAAATTCATAATCTATGGTTTTATAATCTATATAAGTTAATTTTTGTAATATATAATTTGTAATTTTTATAAATTTTATAAATTTTTATCTTTTGTAATCTTTTATCTTTTATAATCTTATATTTTGTGATTTTGTAATCTTATAATTTTATAACTTAGTGATTTTGTGATTTATAATTGTATAATTTGTACTTCCCGGGCATCTTAATGTAAACTGCATCACTTATTGTTACTTTTATTTGGCATTTCTACTCTCATTGTATTCGTATCTACCTTGTACAGTACATGTAACCATTTTCTCATTGCATTTATCTATGTATAACTGTATGATGTATTACCTCGAAATTCTAATATGCTAACCAAGTGTCGCGCCAACAATCCATTGTAAATTCTCATTGCTTAATTGTCCATACTGCCAATCATGTATGTATTCGTCTTATTTTTAATAAATGCGATGCAGGCGCCCATGATTCTCCCACTTACCCTACTCTATCCTATCTTACTTTTTTTTTCACCTTCGCCTTTACTCGTCAAACTTTTCCTTCCTTCTTTTTCCGGTTCTGGGGCTATACCTTTGAGTGCGGCCCATCACCACCCCCCTCACAATGTCCCATAGACAGTTCCTTGTTATTACAGGGAATTTTTGAAAAGTATGGAATTATCTCAAAATCTTTATGCAGAGAAACATTGATGTTTCATTGCACATAGCATGTGCATGGAGTACAGACAAGATACAATATTTAAGTACAGCACAGATGATATTTTCAATCCTGATGAAACAGGTAGTTTCTTCCAACTGCTGCAGAGGAAGCAAAAATGCTAAATAGCTATTAACAGCCATGTTTTATTGCTGTACCTCAGGTAAGAAATGATTTTGTATTACACTACACTGCATTCTTTCATCCCTTTTATCCTAAGAAGGATCAAGTACTGATATCCACTGTACATGACATAAATATGGAGAATATGAGACCCTTAATCATTGCAAACACATCAAGAACATATTGTAATATGTGAACAATGTTTTCTCTACACAATGCAAACTGCCAAGATTGGATGATGCAGAGCATTTTTAATAAATAGTTGAACTGGAAACTATATCAAAAGATGATACAAAAGTAAAGAGTTGGCTATCAGATGACAACTGTTTGGTTTGAGTCCTAACTGGAAAATGTGCAAGTTGAGTGGTTTCTATACTGCTGTTCTACAGGTGATCTTGGAATAATCCATACTGTACAGGCTGAATATTGATTATTTTTTTTCGATATCGATAACTATGTCTAGAGAAAGATAAACAAGCTGTTGACAAGATAGCTGCAGCATGTGCACATGTCATGAATTTTATCACACTATATTTTGTCTGGTAGCATTAGAAACCACAAAATGTCAGAGGTTCTCTAACAATGATGTAGGAAAACATGACTACTATTAACCTTTTTCTAGTTTAAAGTATATAGATTATACTAAATAAAATTAGTTAATGGTGATGTCCTTTCCATTAACTGTCAGAATTATGAACAAAATATAATTTTTAACACTCTACCAGCAAAAGTATTTATAAACATAACATTATTTCCAGGATTATGATGGATAAAATTCATGAAAATGAATAAAAAAGAAACTGCAATCTTAAAATGAAGTATATAGTGAAATTTAACAATTAATACAGTGTATAACTTTCTCTGAGGACAAAATTGACCATTAGTTAACGTCAGTACTTAAAGACGATTTCACAGAGATCGATGCTAATGTGAGTTTATCATAATATATTATTTACCAAATAATTTTCTTTAAAAACAAGCAATTATTTATTGTGACATTGTCACAATGTTGGACTGCAATTTCTAATTATATTTTTAATTTAAAATATATCCTCTTCACCTCAAATTAGTAATGACTTGCCCCTGGTACATCACACTTTTCCTTTAACAATACAGTTGTGCCAATCATAACTCTAACACCTTCCAGGGGAAGATTTTAATTGAAATAACCAACTTCCGGTTTGCATCGATAGTTCTTATATAGTTAATTAAGGCCTTCTCCCACCAAGGTTTCCGTAGCGGATTCCGTTCTCGAAATTAAAAAAAAAAAACAGATCAAATTTATAGGTCTACAAATTGCAGTCCAGAAATCTTAATATGTAAATCTTATTACTTTTCATACCTTGAATCATAAAAGAAAGTAAAAAAAAAAAAAATTGAAATAAGCTAATGACAGTGGTATGTTATAGCTTCACGAATTCCATTTGAATTAGGGATTCCCAACCCAGGCAATTGCAATTTTTGGCCGTAGGATAACACGCCACTGGTTAACAAAATTATTTTTTGTATATTTTTATTGTTCGATATACTGTTTTGTGCATAACGTTACTATTGCAAATTTAAATTTGTTTATTAATAATTTTATACAATGTTATACAATATAGAGGTCTTATGTATTATGTCTTATGTATTGTATAACAATACATAAGACTTCTATTCGTAAGAACTTTAATGATACATTAATACAAAATAACACAACTTTTATATTCAAAATTAATTTAATTATAATGAAAATTTTAATTGCAAACTTACTTTAATGCTATTTTAAATACGCATTCAACAATTTGTTTTTATTACAACTGCCACATAAACACATACGGCACACTAAATATAGCATAATGGCACCCGTATTCGAATGTTTACAGCTGTTATAAAATTTGATATTTTTATTACAACCTGTAGAAGCACAAATAGAAAAATTCATATATGAAAATAAAGATTGTTCTACACTTTCCATCAAAACAAAACACAGTTAAATACAACAGCAGTCGGCAATAAGCGGAAAAATAGCTTCATATAATTCTTCATAAGTATTTTTTGCATATTGTAAAAAATATATAAATTTCATATACGATTTTAAAATATTACTCCTAATTTTTCCAATTATTAAGCATCTCGAGAAGCAAGTTTTAAAGGGTCTAAATCAATATGTTTACAAACAATTCCTTGTAAAATTGTTAAGACCATTCAGTAGAAAATTATCACCATATACTTATCAATAGTTGTCTTTTCAGGTGCTGT
>NW_019385193.1:361759-370969 GCF_000671375.1 Centruroides sculpturatus
TGAGGATGTTTTCCTAACTATTTTTGTTATATTATGTAGCTGCAATCTATTCACACTGTTAACAGCTTTATTATTTGCTAATGATCCTTTCTTTAACGTTGTTTTTTTTCTGTTTAGATGAGTGTTATACGTGTTTGGCAACAATCCATTCCTTTTGTTTAAGTAGTAAATCTCTAATCAAAATAATAAATACTTCAAAATTATATTCGTTAACTAGAAATTATTGTATATGTGGCTATAATAATAATAAACTTGTATTAATTATAATTTTGAAAAATTTACTTAAATTATTATCAAATGTTTAAAATATCTTCTGTCTGATAGATAAATATATAGTCTATATATTTTTGTTTTTATTTTAATTATTGTATAATTTTCCATTCTTTTAGATGCACAAACAGTAGATCAAGTGGAGATTCAATGGGATAGAAAAACGCCAATTGTAATAGAATCACCTATAGAATTACCCGAATTCAACCTTATAAGTTATAAATACGATAATTTTACTAGACATATAGATACAGGTTTGAGTTTTCTAAAATCATAGACTTTAGTAATTAATCCGCAAGGAACTAAAAAATAATAGTAAAGACCTTGAATAAATATATAACATATACTAATGCGCGTTTAATATATTAATAATTTTAGGATTAGTGGCTAAAGACGTTTCGTTTATTTAAAGGTGCTTTTAGTTTCCTGAATGCAACCTTCAGATTGGAACGTCAGAACGGATATCATTTGATACAAACTTATCTTCCGACGTTCTTAATAGTCATGATTTCTTGGGTATCATTTTGGTTGAACGTCGACGCCACACCCGCCAGAGTGACGTTGGGAGTGACAACTTTGCTGACGTTAACCACGGTCGCTTCCGGTGTAAGAACTCAACTTCCTCCTGTATCTTACGTGAAAGCCATCGATGTCTGGATAGGAACTTGTTCGGTGATGGTATTCGGTGCTCTCTTAGAGTTCACTTTAGTTAATTATTTATCTAGAAGTAAACACTGTCCAGAAGATTTCAGAAGATCTTTAAATATTTTTGCAGTAAGTATAAGTTTTTTAAACGTCGCTTTAAATATTTAATGTATAATAAAAGTCACGTTATAGCAACAGTAAAAGGTTCTCTCCCAGATTCATTCTTCTTCCCAGGATAAATGTAACGGTAATTTGGTAGGAAAGTATTTAATGGTTCGAGTAACTGAATCTTTCATCGTTCACCACAAAAAAATATAAAAAATATTTTTTTAAAATGATAAATTAATTCTTAATTTAGGAGTTATGAAATGAATTTCTGTGTTCAGGTCTTATTTCATGTATATATTTCATATTTATGCATTTATTTCATATTTCACTACTTAATAAAATCAAACTGGGATTAATATAGGCCTAGTTAATAATTAAGTGGCATATATTGTTAAAGAATAAAAAATATAAATAATTTTAAGATAAATTTTAAAATGTCGACATTTTTAAACATGAACTATATAAATTTTATAAGGAATTTTACGTATTTTATTAATATGTAAGCAATTTACACACACATTTATACTATTTACGAATGTATTTAAAACGATAAAGTGAAGTGAAGCATAGTCTTTTTATTAGAAAAAAGTCATTTTACTTTACATTTCTTTATTAATTACATAAAAAAAATTTATTCAAAAATACAAAAGAACTTTATTAATGGCGCGTGAATGAGGAAAGGCGACAACAAAACAAAGGCAAATTCTTAATCAATTTTCGAAACTGTCGATGAAAATAATGAAATTTGTTTGTAGTAATAAATCCTTTGAGTTTAATTTAATCTTTTTTCCTTAGAGAACGAAAAAGATTCCAATTAATAACGACTTGGCAGAGAAGGCAAATGCATCCAATGAATTAGCTCGCAATGTGAAGAGAGCCATGATGGTGGACAGAGTCTGTAGAATCCTCTTCCCTTTGTTATTCTTCATTTTCAATGCTATTTATTGGCCGTATTATCTGTACGTACCCGACGATTAAATTGAAAAAAAATTCAAAAAATTACCTTCTTCCGTTTCTCGATAACGTACAATTTAAATACAGTTAAAGAATATGAATCCTACATAAACAAATGCTATCAGTACAAAAAACATTTATTTAAATGATTTTCTACTTTTTACAATAAAAAAAATTAGGAATATTTTATAATTTTATTTATTTTTAAAATTTAGCCTATATTATTTTCTGTTTCAAGTATCTTAACTTTGTATATTTTTATTTTAAAAAATATTTGAAAATTATCTATATTATAATTAAACTGTAAATTTAATTAAAAATTGATAGAACATAAAAAAATACTTCAAATATTTCATAAAAATTGCTAAATTAATTAGAAATATTAGAAAAAATTTGTTTAGCATTAAATAAATTAAAATAAATAAGAATATTGCTGAATAAAAAAAATAGAATACGCATAAAATTCATATTTTCAATTTAAAATATAAATAAACAATCGCAGTAAATTCAAATTAATTGTTATAAATTTATAATTAAATAAATATTCTATCTTCTTACATACTTTATTAGTTCTCAGGGAAAAATTTATTTGTAATATATTTCATAATTCCAAAGAAAAATCTATTTTAAAATAAATTTCAAGAAAAATTTTAAAATTTTATATAAAAAAATATTACAAATTTATTATAAACAATTACAGTATAATAGGTAATAAATAGCAGATATTATACAGTAAGTGTATTAATATATTAGTCATTAGAACTTCCAAAGAGCCTGAATACAAAATATATGAGATAAATTATTAAATTAATTTCCATTTTAATGCTCAAAAACTAGTAAAATTTTACTCTTATTTTTCATTATTTTTAAATTAAGCATAATTATGAATTATATAAAACTTAAGAAAGTATATTCTCATTCATATAATTCTTCATACATAATTTTATAATGCAAAAATCTGTTGTAGAAGAAAGGAGTTTACAAATAATGTTGCGAACAATAAAATGTGTTAATGGTGATGTCGGAGATAGTATTTTTATATGTATATATAGATAAAAATATATAAATATTGTATATTAAAGATGTTAATATTTATAAATGTCTACGTTAAACATGTATTGCTCAATATGTATGTCATATATGTATATATAAACACTAATGTTGAAAATAAATTTAAAGTATGAACAACGTGCTTTGTTTTCCTCTCATACTTATCAAGTAGAAGAATAGCTTTTATACTATTATTTCTTTTATTAAATTAAAAACAATAAGTTATTATTAACATAAATATAAATTATTTATTTATAACTTAAATAGACGGTGGTGAATACAGACAAGAAGATTCTGGATAAGAGAGTCCACAGAGGGGAAAAACGAACTACTTCCCTTGAGATCGAGTAAACAATTCCAAAAGTCATTATCGTAAAAATGATTGTGATAGGTAACCTTACACCTTCGACCACGAGATGCTTTGTCTGTCGTTTGTTTTGATGCAATATTATATTCTATACTCTACTCGTGAAAGAAATCACAAAAAAATTAAATAAAAATTTATTGATATAATTATTTATCTCCAAGCTTCGCCCATGGAAAATTGTTCACCGATGCCCATGGTTCAGGAAGAGAAATCTTCATGATCAGTGGCGTGCAGTCCATGAAAGTTGTGGAAACGCCGCTTCCCTTGTATTTTCTAAAATGTAAACACATATTGTGCGATTATTTTTATATTTTAACGTACTGTACTTTGAATTAATTAAAATTAATATTTTATTATAATCGCATTGTGTGTTATTACAAATTTCTGTAGCCTACTACATGTGAAAAACAATAATAAAATTGCTATTATATATTCAAATGTAAATTTGTATGTGCATATTCCCAATGCTATTGTCGAATATGGGATAGCTTCCACGGCAAAAATATTTAAATCGTGTAAAGCAGCAGATTACAGGCATTCCCGCATGCACTTTACAGAGCACCAACCTCTCGCGTTTTAGCTCGTGAATGCTACACACTAAATATGATATAACGCTTCCAATGATTCTATCCAGGGTCGTCACATCTTCCCTATCATCAAGTCACCGCAAGACACTGTACCTTTTTAATATAAAAAACACGATACGAAAGTGGTGGTGAAAAATCTATTTTCCTTGTTTTATTGCTTTGTATATTTTTGTGGCTTTTGGAGAGGGGCGAGATTGCCATATTTTATGATCGTCCTGGGACCCATTTTCACTTCTTTCGGTCCTTTTATATTTGTATATTTCTATACTCTTACAAGAAAAATGTTTTCTGTTTTTATTATGAAATTAAAATATTTTCTAATTTGCTATTAAATTAAAAAAAATAATTATGTTATTGATGANTTTTTCACATATTAAGCACCTCGAGAAGCAAGTTTTAAAAGGTCTAAATAAATACCTTGTGAGGTTAACAAACAATTCCTTGTAAGGTTATTAAGACCATTCATTAGAAAATTATGTCCATACACTTATAAATAGTTACCATTTCGACTGCAGTTATAGTTTTCTGGGTTTTCCTTTTCTGCATATTACGCCAGTTAATCGACAAATTAATCAGGTGGTAATTTTACACAATAACTAAGCTTCAATTCATCAATTACACGCGAATTAAATATGAAACAGCATATTAAAAATTAAAAATTTTAATTAACATTATTAACATAATCTCAAAGTAGCTCTAATTCAATTTTTTATTTCACATTTTGTTATAAAACTATAACAATATACGATATTAATTAATATCTTGCTTTTAATAATATAAATTTAATTGCATTATTTATAACAAAATTTAGAATTGAATTTTTATATTTTATCACGGACACATTACAGATTTCTTGTAGACAGCAACTAAGTCAGTTGCTGCATATCAAAAATAAAATTTCGGAATCAAGGCAACAAATAAAAGAAAAATTTAACAATAAAAAAAATTACAATATAGAAAACAATACATTATCTAGATGTCGTTTTTTAAAAAACAATGACTAAATTCGTTAAATGACTTAAATAAAAAAACGTCCCTTCGAGAGGTAAGTGCATATTTTAATTTTATGCATATATTTTCAAATATATCTTTGTATATATTGATGTAAAAGTGCAATATTTATAGGCAATTGCTCGCTTCTCGTCGCAGACGTAAAAACAAGACGAAAACAAGTTAAATAAATAACGTCTTTTCGAAAGGTTAGTGCATATTTGAATCANTCATAAAAATCGCTGGTCGTTGATTCCATCAAAGTATTTAAAAGCACTTTTTCTATCGAAAGCAACGCTAGTAACGACAAAACTTTCCTCTGACTGAGTTCCTTGGCAATGTATGAATTCGCTTCGTGGTTGAAAAATACGCTCTTAAGGACGCACTCGTAGATGGTACCGTAAAAATCAATGATATTAAATCATATACTGTAATTCATTTAGTACACCTTTGTTTAGATCGTCATTAATTATAATATTTTTTATGTCTAAGAGTGACTTTCCAATATAGTCTGGACAGGAATATAAATATTGCAATCCACTACGTAATTTAGATAAATCAAAAAATTTACCATAAAATTTACTTAATTTAAAGAATTAAAACTCGCTTCGGAAAATTGTTTTTCATAATATTTAAATTTATTAACATGTAAAAGTGATAAAAATTCTAAAAATTTTATTTCTGAAAATCTGTCAATATAATTATAATTAAATATAGCTTTGTAAAGAAACGTACATAAAAATAACATAAAATCTTCGCTTTTTAAATCTTAAAACAATGCACTTAGTCAAATAATTCCCTATCAGTGGCTAATGGATGAAATCATTGGAAGCATTATACCATATTTTGGTGTAGCATCCACCAGCTAAACCGCGTGAGGTTGGTGCTCTGTAAAGCACATGAGCGAATGTGTATAATCTGGCTGCTTTACACGATTCAAATATTTTCGCCGTGGAAGCTGTCCCTTATTCGACTTGCTTATTCGTAACTACCGGTATTGTATTCAACAAACCAAGAAAACCAAATTTATATCTTCGCAAGCCTACAATAAAAATGAATAATCAGTCAATAAAAATTGAAAAGTGCATCAAATACCTAGGAGTATGGCTGGATTTCAGGCTTGGGTGGGATGAACACATTTCATATGTAGCCAAAAGAACTTCTCTCATTTTTCACGCTTTTTCTGAAATAGCGCGTAAAAACTGGGGTTTATCTTCTGAGGCAATTGGTATCATCTATGATCAAATTTATATCCCCATCATAACATATGGTTGCTGTAGTTGGGGTAATGCTATTCACAAAGTACATCTCCACAGGAAATTGATATCATCTCAAAGAAAAGCTCTACTTTTATTAACTAGGGCATACCGGACAGCTCCTAATTGTAGTTTGCAAGTAATTTCTAGAAAACCACCAATAACTGAGATTATTCAAATGGAATATAATCTCCAACAACTCAAAATGGGAATCGATATATCTACATCCACATGTGACCTTAGTTCCAGTGTTTATGAACATCAAAGTCCCATCAATACCAGTCTACCGCCTAATATCAACAATTTTCTTAGCATTGATCTGCCTAGCTATTCCGATTTAAAGATATACACTGATGGCTCTGGCATAAACGACTCCATTGGATGTGCTTTCGTAGCATACTGTAACGAAATGGAAATCTACAATCAAAAAGGAAAACTGCATAAACTTTGCACTGTATTCCAAGCTGAATTACTTGCGATCTACATGGCTACCCTATGGANAATTATAATTAAATATAGCTTTGTAAAGAAACGTACATAAAAATAACATAAAATCTTCGCTTTTTAAATCTTAAAACAATGCACTTAGTCAAATAATTCCCTATCAGTGGCTAATGGATGAAATCATTGGAAGCATTATACCATATTTTGGTGTAGCATCCACCAGCTAAACCGCGTGAGGTTGGTGCTCTGTAAAGCACATGAGCGAATGTGTATAATCTGGCTGCTTTACACGATTCAAATATTTTCGCCGTGGAAGCTGTCCCTTATTCGACAAAACGGCGCTTCCATTGGGACTATGTATATACGAATTTATATTCGAATATACAATAGCAATCTTATCATTGTTTTTCACATGTACAGAAATTTGTAATAAAATACATAATGCTGTGATAATAAAATATTAGTTTTAAGTAATTCAAAGTACGTTAAAATATGAAAATAATCGCACAATATGTGTTTATATTTTAGAAAATACAAGGGAAGCGGCGCTTCCACAGCTTCCATGTATGGCACACATTGTAGTTAAGAAGAATCGGTGACTCTTCCTGATATCCAGAAGGTAAATTAAGTGTCGCATGTATCGTCTTAATTCCTTGGCGGATATTTTTGCTTCTCGTGTTTTGCTGGATCATGTTAACTTGACAAAATGAATGTCATTTGCTAATCCAGTACTTTGTAAGAAGAGACTAAGACTACCGTCACATTGTCTGCCGCTAGCACGTCAAGATAATCTTCAAATATGTTTACATTTAAAGACAACAAAAATTTATTATACTATAAAGCAGTGTTTCTCAACGGGGGCAATATCGCCCCCATGTGGGCGTTTTTCCATGTTCAGAGGGCGATTAATAACAACTTATATTTTGGGGGCTAAAAACAATTTTCTGGGCGATATAGTAAAATATTACATTAAGAATAATTAGATATTTTATTCGTTATATCGTATAATAATTAAACAAATAACATTATACTAGTCACTAGTCTATTCAATGCAGTACGAATTTGGCATTAGCCTTGTCCCTCGGCATCGGAATTTTGTAGTGAAGGGGGCGATACTACGTAACGGTTTTATTGAAGGGGGCGATACTACGTTGAAGGGGCGACGATTCGTTAGAGATTGAGAAACACTGCTATAAAGTAATCTGTGATGACTCAATTAGAGTTATTTGCGTGCCATTTCTCTCCCAGGCCGACTTGTTCCTGCTGAAATAGGGGCGTAGACATTCGAATATAGGATATACTGATTCTAATTGGTCAATTTTGAATCAGAATTGAAAATAGAGTAGGTCTACAGTTTTTGTCGCTCCTATTTAATCAGATTTTTGCAATTTTTCTGATGTAGATTACTACGATTTTCAAGGAAATCGTATCGTATTCACTTTTCTTAATACCCCGTTCGCACCGAACATTTAGATTGTGACCAAGGTCGGAGACTGTTCCGTGGTGCGACCTCTCTCGACCGTTTCAATCTCGACTGAAACGAGGTTAAATCGCGATCGACTCGAGAGAGTTCTTGAAACTAGATCCAGTCATAAGAGAGATCTCACAATCCCACGCGCGCGAGAAAATACAAGATGTCTGCTGAACACGTGTCCGGCTATCGGCAGAAAAATAAAAAAGATATCTGGAGAGACAATGACATCTGTCTATTATTAGATATATGGCAAGAAAAAGGGTAAGATTCACCCTCCGAATGAGGGGGTCGCCACCCCCCAAAGGGTAGCCCTCCCCGTGCGAACAATAAATGTCTAATGAACCACCCCCTACGCGCGACCCTTCGCGAGATATAGCCCTCCGAAAATTGCTCTACGAGTCACGTGACCGCCTGTTAGCCACAATTTACCCTGCGAATGAGCGGGTCGACGACCCCCCCCGAATTGAAGACCCCTCCGTACGAACGAAAAAGTCAAAGAAACCATACCCCTGCGCACGACCCTTTACGAGATATAGCCCTGTAAATAATCGCCTACGTCATTTCCGGCGATCGGGATCGATGAGTCGCATCGTTCTCTCCACTAAGCTTATCGACCGCTAAGCCTATCGACCTATTCTAACGTTACTGCAGTCTAATTATCGGAGTTAGGTCCTTTTCGCACGACCCCGCGCTCCTCCTCGACCTCCGGGAGCCTAGGGCCCTCATTCGCCGACACGCTGGGTTTCGCTCGCGGTCGGCTAGTACTACGCGCCGCTTTCGCTGCTTGTCCAAAACACCTGACCTACCTCTTCGGAGGTGACTACTTAACTAATAGAAAACCGTTTTGAAACCAGACTGTACACTCACCTTCAACAGCGTCTCCTCCTGCGTTTCTCACCACGTCCTTTCGCTACCTGACGACGCGTAGCTTATTCCCGATGTTGCGTAGGTGAGGCCGCTGGTCTCCGCCTCGGCTAGGTCCTGGGGGTCGATGACGAAGGTGTTGTTGGCGCCCGATGTTGTCTGAAAAATCACATAATCCAGGTTTCACATCCGCAAATAGGT
>NW_019385194.1:0-7261 GCF_000671375.1 Centruroides sculpturatus
AAATTAACTTTAATTAATTTATAAACATATAACAATGTTTATAAATTTTATAAATTAATATTTGTAAAGAACTAAAGAATGAAGCATTGTAAATGCATGTGTTTTAATTAATAAACCCGTTGAAAACGCGTAGAAACAAAAAGATAATTTAAAAATTATATCGAAATCAACAGCAATCTACAGTGGCTTGTCGACAATACGTCCATTAAATGTCAGGTAAAGAAGAAAAAGTAAAATAAATGCGAACAAGCAACATATAAAATGGTGCCGTTGCTCAAAATGAAAGACCTGAATTATTGATGAGCTGTTTTTACCGGAATAACACCAATTTCATGACAATGCTTCGTAAATATCGAGTTTGAAAGAAATTGGTGTTTACAGTTTGATGTGTTTAAAGAGACATAGAATAACAGCATTTGAAGACACAAATACTTTCAAGTATTTAATAGGATGAAATCATCTACAACTTACAAATATTTTTCTGTCTGTAGCCATATACTAAGATATGAAAAAACATCATTTATCCTGTGTAAATAGTGTTTGTTCATATCTTAGAATATAGCAACGAATATATACATACGACGGATTTTGAAAGTTGATTTTCCAATTAGTAATAATAACAACAAGGGTTTATTTTATATGAAATATAACATGCCCATATTAATTTAGTTTTAGAAACTTCAGACAAGTTTACTTGCAAATTTTATCACCTAGTTATGGAATACTGTAATTTCTTGACATGTTTACAAATTTTTCTGAAATTCACAGAAGATATTTTATGACTGACTGATTTCATTCACGAAATCCTATTAATAAAAAAATGTCTAAATTTCACTGAATTTAATGTTGAAATTTGAACGTTGTTATTGTATTTTTGTGTTTTCGTTAATGAGAATACCACAATGCAAATATTTTAACAATTGTTGACATCTTAACAAATTTTAATGTTTAGAGATATTTTTCACAAAAATTTGCGTTAAAGAAAATACAAAAAATACAGCAAGAGCATTTAAATTTGAAAATAACCTCTGTGAATAAACAAATTTCAGAAAAATTTGTGAAGGTTTCATGAAACTACAGAATTCCATAATTAGGTGATAAAATTCACGAGTAAATTTGTCCACAATTTCCACCTTTAAATAAAAGTGATCTTATTATAAAATATTTCATATAAAATAAACATTTACAATTATTATTAATAAATTAAAAATTAACTTTCAAACTCCTACTTACGTATATTTTATTCATGTTGTTTTTATCATAAAATATGGCTACGAATGGACAGGTCTTTGTAAGTTGTCGATGATTTCATCCCTTCAAATACACCAGAAAATTTGTGTCTTCAAATACCTCTGTTCGATGTCTCTTTAAACACATCAAACTGTAAACACCAATTTCTTTCAAACTCGATATTTACGAAGCATTGTCGTGAAATTGGTGTTATTCCGGTAAAAACAGCTCATCAATAATTCAGGTCTTTCATTTTGAGCAACGGCACCATTTTATATGTTGCTTGTTCGCATTTATTTTACTTTTTCTTCTTTACCTGACATTTAATGGACGTATTGTCGACAAGCCACTGTAGATTGCTGTTGATTTCGATATAATTTTTAAATTATCTTTTTGTTTCTACGCGTTTTCAACGGGTTTATTAATTAAAACACATGCATTTACAATGCTTCATTCTTTAGTTCTTTACAAATATTAATTTATAAAATTTATAAACATTGTTATATGTTTATAAATTAATTAAAGTTAATTTGGAATATTGAAATTCATATAGTTAGTTAATTTTATTCTTGAAAAATATATATTTAATCTTATGAAAGAATAAAAGTGGATAAAAGCGAAATTTTTCTTTGTCAATTATATAACTTTTCCACTCATTAAAAATGTATTAAAATTTTGTATGAATTTTAAATTCTCGAAATCATTAGCACAATATTTGAAGTGTGATTCGAGTAAATGTTGAAAGATTAATTTAAAATTAAAAATATTTTGCTTTTTTTTAAGATCGGAAATTTATTTTGAAGAAGATTATGTAAGGAAAATAAGTAGTAGTGATTAGTTAAATTGTGTACTTTTATAAACGTAGCTTGAAGTACGTTATTACAGTAAATAATCCGCGTAACTAAGATCTTAAATTATTAATTTTTATTAAAGTTGTTGAATAGAATTTAATTTATAAAATTTAAAATACTTGCATTATTTTCAACTGTACTAGTAAAGGAAAATT
Organism: Centruroides sculpturatus; assembly: GCF_000671375.1. NCBI lineage: Eukaryota > Metazoa > Arthropoda > Arachnida > Scorpiones > Buthidae > Centruroides > Centruroides sculpturatus. The sequence continues at coordinate 2,237 of NW_019385194.1, forward strand.
GTATCTAGTTACTATTTTGTTGATTATTGAGAAACAGAAAATTAAGCATTTAAAAAAATTACCGGTAAATTAATTTATTTTTAGGTTAAATTTTGTAGTATTTTTACTATAATTTATTTTATTTTTGTATTTAAAAATGCTAAATAACGTTTTTATACGTGAAATGAATATTACAAACACTTATTTTAAACCGTAAATGTAACGATAAAAGTATTGCATACGAATGATAGAGATACTCAAGATAGTTCAGATTGGACGAAAGTATTCGTTACTATTAGAATCCTATGCTAGTAAAGAGGTTTGTGTTCTTTATATACTAAAATTTACTTTTTATTTTTAATTTTCTGCATATTTTAAGTTTCTTCGTGATTATTTTCGATCCACATTCCATATAGTTTTTATTGAAATTTGATTTTATTTTTTATACGTTCAGAATGATCATAAAACGAATGAAAAAAACAATATATTTTTTGTAAATCGAAGTTCTTTGATTGACAAATCAAAAGTAATTAAAGAAGCGAAAATTATAATTCTTCCTAGAATGTAAAACTTCCTTACAATGTAGAACCAAGGCCGTCCAGAGGATGGAAGCTAGGGAATTTTCTTTGGGGTCAGTGTAACCTTTGGGGCCTTTACTGGTTTCTATAGTGTAACCCTTATACGTTCATGTTTTTTATTTTTTTTTTACTAACAAACAATAAAACCTGTAAGACTGTTATTTACTAATAAAAGAAACATCCATTTTTCAAAAATATGCAAAAGAGGTTGGGTTAGGATCAAAAAGGGGGTAGCTTTATTTCCGGGTTTCAAATCAAGCTTTAGATGGCCTTGATTAGTTTTTTAATTCAGTTCAGAATCGAAAATTACGATTTTCGTGTTAAAACATATTTCTAAAGATGAGAATGAAATAGAAAATGATTTATTTTTATAAAATATTAAAAAGAATGGCATTTAAGAGAGGAAGACAAAATGAACATAATTTAAATAATTTATTTCAATAATAATTTTTTAAACATAAACATATTTTTGAAAGAAGAAAGCAAAATAAGAAAGAAATCTTTAATATTTTAATACAGATAATTAAAAATAATTTTTTTAATATAAAGAGATATGATATAGATGAAAATTATCGGTATTAATTTTAAATTTTTTCTGTACATATTTTTTCACACACTATCCAAAAGATTACTCATCTACATTACCATTAAGAATCTCATTAAATCGTTAGGGAAATCGTTATAGTGTAGCTGTTAAATTTTTAATAATACACAATTTAAATTAAGAAACGTCATAAGCTCTTAATTATCGCAAAATTTCTATTTATAATCGACGAAATTTACAATAAACGTCTCGTATTCTTGGCTGATACGGATACAAAATAAATAAAATTCGTCGAATGAGTTAAAAAATAAATAAAAATAAAAATTCTAATTTAAAATCCATCAAAATGCGAAGTGTCTCGAGGAGCGAGATATTTAATAATTATTTTAAATACGAAATGTTCTACTTTTTATAGTAAATATTTAATTTGATGATAGTTTGATACTAAACATACCAGGCTTCTAGTGTTTTCGGCATTTTTACTTTGAAGAAACTTGCCCATTAAAGTGTTAGAGTAGCGGAAAACATATCCAACTGCCGATGTATTTGTCACATGGGACGTCTTTTCTAACCATGTAACTTTAATGAGAAACACTAAAACGCAATATATAAATAGAGTGTCTATATAAGTAATAGGAAAAGTTGTGTTAATTCGTTTAACTACTTTCTTAGCTAAATGATGATCGTAAACGACCCTTGCCCTGATGGATAATCAATTTTTATGCGCTCTGTGATAAAATTCACGAGTAAATTTGTCCACAATTTCCACCTTTAAATAAAAGTGATCTTATTATAAAATATTTCATATAAAATAAACATTTACAATTATTATTAATAAATTAAAAATTAACTTTCAAACTCCTACTTACGTATATTTTATTCATGTTGTTTTTATCATAAAATATGGCTACGAATGGACAGGTCTTTGTAAGTTGTCGATGATTTCATCCCTTCAAATACACCAGAAAATTTGTGTCTTCAAATACCTCTGTTCGATGTCTCTTTAAACACATCAAACTGTAAACACCAATTTCTTTCAAACTCGATATTTACGAAGCATTGTCGTGAAATTGGTGTTATTCCGGTAAAAACAGCTCATCAATAATTCAGGTCTTTCATTTTGAGCAACGGCACCATTTTATATGTTGCTTGTTCGCATTTATTTTACTTTTTCTTCTTTACCTGACATTTAATGGACGTATTGTCGACAAGCCACTGTAGATTGCTGTTGATTTCGATATAATTTTTAAATTATCTTTTTGTTTCTACGCGTTTTCAACGGGTTTATTAATTAAAACCCAAGCATTTACAANACAGATAAAATGATATCTTTCTTCGTGTAACGAATGTGTTGATAGGTGGAATCGCAGGAAAGATGGACATATACCATGAGAGGATACATTCCGGATGTCTGAATGCCATAGATCCAGTCTGTTTGATCTGTTTGACAAGTGCTTGGAAATATTTAGTATCGAAAAAGTTCGACTTTTGTAGGTTCAAGTATTTTTGTTCTGTTTGGTTACAAGAATATCTCACTTTTATTGAAAGTACGGTACATTATTTTTTTAATATTTTATTTAATTTTTTAATTATAAATTTATTGAATTTTTGTAACATAGGGGTAAAACAATAAAGTTCAAAATATAAATCCTATAATGAAAATTGTAATTGGACAATTTAATTAGCAATAAAGAGTGGAAAAAAGAGAGTAGTAAATTTTTATTTTACCAATTTGTCTTTATTTTGTTAAAAATATATATTTTTTAATATGTTTATCACTCTACATCCCTGAACTGTTTCATATGTTAATGAATATTGTTTTATCTGAAAGTATAACTAATTTGAAGCTTACATTTCGATTAGAATTAATAAATGTTTAAAGTGAATTTTAGATTTAATTTTAATGATGAAATCTGAAGAAAAGGGGTGAAAATATTTATAAGTTTTGAAAAATTAATATGCAGAAAACATATCATGTATGAATAATTTTAAATTAGTGGAAGATTCAATGATATACTCACGTATTTCATCATAAAAACAATGAAGCAGATCATATTTATTGTTAGATATAAAAAAATAAATACACCTTTGAGTATATTTTTCAAAAAGTCTGTACTTTTATCTCAAATTTTTGTAAAATTCCAAAAGTATTTTCATATAAAGCTTATTATATACTCTCTACAGAACAATAAACGCGTTGTTATAAAAACACATTGGACGAAGAATGCTTACAAAACGTTATTGAAAAATAATAAAAGCGAATGATTGGTTATAAATAGATGCTTTTAAGTAGAAGAAACTCATTTATCTATATTGATTTTTAATTTTCTTTTTAGCAATTTTACAAAGAATATAATAATAACAATCAATGCTTTATCGATTGGGGTCAAATTTAAATGAATTTATCAAATTCTTTCTTGATAATTTTACGAATTTTCTAAATATCTTTAACTAGTTCCCAATTTACTGAGATAAGCAGATTTTAGAGTATCCCAAAACCTTTTATAATTTACTCTAAACTAGATATCCATTCCAATAACAATAGAATATAAAGCGAAGAAAATATTTACATGTGTAAAATAGAATGTCTGTCTGTCTGTCTACACACTTTTAAACTCTGACTAATCTGCACCGAATTTTTCACAGTAACTCTGAAGAATCCCGTAGAAAATTTCTACTCTCGTAATATCCGAATAATCTACTCGTTTTTTGATTTTTTCCTGTTGCTACTTCGAGATAAACATAACAATATCTAAAATATTGAAATTTTAATAAGATTTTCATTTCAATTTTTCCCGCTATTGGCAGTAGTGTCGAGCAAACGTACTACTTTTACATATAATAAACATTTGATAACTAATTTGTTTTTAAACATATAATTATAAATTAATACTGTATACAACAAAGATTAAATTTTAAAGGAATATAATCAAAAATAGTTTATTTGTATTTGTATTTGAAACATCTTTTCTATCTCCCGAAGCAAACGTTAATTTAAAATGGTTTCCGACTTTAATCTTTTTTTTTTTATTAGTCTAACATTTGCTAAAATAATTAAATTTTACAAATATTATCTCAAGAAGCAATTACCTGATGATAAAAATATTAAATAATCTTCTTCTGATATCTAAAAAAAGCAAAAATTGTCTCTTCTCTACTCATTTTTTAATCTTAAATTAATCCGTTTTTGAAAAGTAATTTCGTTTTTCATCTTTGTTATCGTAAAACTTTTCAAATAAATTTTCAACCTTTCTTATTACTTTTATTTTATTTTTATAAATAAAAAAACCTATTTAAAAATATATATTTGCGTGTTTTAGACGTATGAAAAATACATTTTAATACATTTAATTGGCCTATATTTTATTTAATATGTCAAGTATAATTTATGTACAGTACATAAATACATAAATATCGAATTATCTATATTTGCTTTCTTGTAATATTTTTACGTTATATTTTATTAATTATTTTTTAAATAATGAAATGCATTAAAGTACTTTATTACCTTTATATTATGTTAATTATAATAATGTTAATTAATTTAATTTTTTTTATATACTGTATACAATATACATTTTTTTAAATAATAATTTTTATTTATTATTACAGTTTATATTCAATATATTTTTATAGGATAATATAATATATAATAGATACTGTAAATGAATTAAAAGTTCAATTTCACTTTTAATTAAGTTTGAGAAAAATTTTAATTGGGTTTACTAACTAATGTAAATTTCGAACAAATTAAATTTCAGTTTCATAAATTTTTCGAATAATTAAAGATCACTTTCATTTTAATGTCACTTATAAACCAATTAAATTTCTTAAATAATTTGATGATAATTTAATAAATTAAAATAATTTATATTTTTATATTTTAAAACGGATCAAATTAACCTTTATTCTAAAAATAAAAAA
>NW_019385194.1:7701-225575 GCF_000671375.1 Centruroides sculpturatus
AGCCTATTTAATTTTTTTATTGTAGCTTAGATAAAATTAAATTTTAAATATTTATTAATATATTAATTGCTTTTTAATCAAATTTTTATAATTAAAATATCGAATGTATATTATTGTGACATAGTCACAACTCCCGGGTGCAAATTTTAATCAATTTTTAATATAAAAAATCCCATAACTTCCGATCTAGACCGAAAGTTTGTATGTAGTTATTTGGGACCTCCAACTGCTGAACTTTCTACATGTGCTCACGATTTTTATCTAACTTTGCTTTTCAGATTAACGAAGGACGGACTGACAGACCAACAGTGGGAACTTACAGTTCTAAAATGTGAAAATTGCAGCTGAAATATATTCCAGACTCGAAAAAAAATTCTAAAAATAATACGAATAATAATATTAAAAATTTAATTAAAATAATTTTCTAGTTTATATTTGTGGCAATGAAAACAAAATAAAGTGTTTATTAAATACGTGGTAAATGATAAGATGTGATTTTAAAAGTCACTCATTTGTAAAAATAAAAATTTGGAATATTTTTCTCTTATTTCATCGCATTCATTTAATTCCATTGCGATTTGTAGACAAATTATTTTGTAAAATTATTCATTATTAATTATTAAATAAGTGAAAAAATAAATAAATTTGCAAAGGAAATAAAATGACTCATTAGATATTAATTTATGTTATGTATTGCATAATAATAATATTGTATAGTACATTATACTGTAGTATATAAGTAGCTATATTATTATATAATATAATATATATTATATTTGCATTAGATTTACGACCTATAATACAGTATATATTCCATGACTATAGTTTAATTATGTTATAGCGTTGGATAGAATATTGTAGTAGTTAATTATTCTGGATAATGTATTGTAATTTTTAATAGTTTATTTTTTTACAATATTCTTCTTACAGTGTATCTTTGTAAAACTAAGCAATTTTATAGTTTATTAGAGGTAAAACTGGGATTTTCGATACTAAATACCTTTAAACAATGTAAATCTATAGTATTTACAACTTTAAATGTATTCTCTAGAGATACAAATTTGATTTTCTGAATTATAAAGGTGTATTTTTGTATATAGTATATATCACATTTTTTCTATTATATCGACAATTTGTTTGTGTACTTTTAAATGAAAATAAAATAAACTTGCAAATAAAAGATATAAGTAACTATTTACATATCTCTTATAGAGAATTAAGGAGCATAGATTTGATGTTGACAATATCAATCTGTTACAAAATTGTGAAAAGCTCAAGGATTTTAACAGATAAAATGATATCTTTCTTCGTGTAACGAATGTGTTGATAGGTGGAATCGCAGGAAAGATGGACATATACCATGAGAGGATACATTCCGGATGTCTGAATGCCATAGATCCAGTCTGTTTGATCTGTTTGACAAGTGCTTGGAAATATTTAGTATCGAAAAAGTTCGACTTTTGTAGGTTCAAGTATTTTTGTTCTGTTTGGTTACAAGAATATCTCACTTTTATTGAAAGTACGGTACATTATTTTTTTAATATTTTATTTAATTTTTTAATTATAAATTTATTGAATTTTTGTAACATAGGGGTAAAACAATAAAGTTCAAAATATAAATCCTATAATGAAAATTGTAATTGGACAATTTAATTAGCAATAAAGAGTGGAAAAAAGAGAGTAGTAAATTTTTATTTTACCAATTTGTCTTTATTTTGTTAAAAATATATATTTTTTAATATGTTTATCACTCTACATCCCTGAACTGTTTCATATGTTAATGAATATTGTTTTATCTGAAAGTATAACTAATTTGAAGCTTACATTTCGATTAGAATTAATAAATGTTTAAAGTGAATTTTAGATTTAATTTTAATGATGAAATCTGAAGAAAAGGGGTGAAAATATTTATAAGTTTTGAAAAATTAATATGCAGAAAACATATCATGTATGAATAATTTTAAATTAGTGGAAGATTCAATGATATACTCACGTATTTCATCATAAAAACAATGAAGCAGATCATATTTATTGTTAGATATAAAAAAATAAATACACCTTTGAGTATATTTTTCAAAAAGTCTGTACTTTTATCTCAAATTTTTGTAAAATTCCAAAAGTATTTTCATATAAAGCTTATTATATACTCTCTACAGAACAATAAACGCGTTGTTATAAAAACACATTGGACGAAGAATGCAATAAGTCTCTGTTTGATATAATATAAATTTATTTATTTGGGGACAATTTAAAAAAAAAAATAAATTATAATACAGTATTAAGAGAATATCATTGTTATATATGAAAAAAAAGTAAATTATTGTTCATAAGAAAAAGTTTGTGTTTATGTTAAAGTTCGAGGGTGTTTTTGTTTTCATTCAAATTCACACACTGGTAGAACCCCAATGACACATCATAAACAGCAATGATGTTAGGAAATAAATTGTATTTTCGCGTTGCCTTGACAACTGTCGAATGAGTTACTTAGCAACTAAATTTGGCCAGAGTAGAAGCTAGACCTGTGAGGATACAGTTCGATGTTACAAGACTTATATTCACTTTCGAAACAAGTGAATTGAATTATTTCACTTTGGTTAATCCTATGCAATATTTATATTCGCTTGAAAGAAAATCAATCTTTATTTTATACAACCGAATTTTCTTGTATTCAATTTCAAATTTTGCATTAGTTTATAAATTCGCCATCTTAGAGAAAGGTAAACATTCGAAAGTACTCTAAACATTTTTAAAATTCTCGTGATTTATATACGAAATCATAAAAAAATTCAATTTATGATAAGATACGTTTTATATTTTATCCAGAAATAATTTTTTATTGAAAATTTTAGTTAGTTTTTAATAATTTTAATTTATTCATCAGGAAATAATTTACGAATTTATTTTAAAAAATCGTGAATTTTGTAATTATTGTTGCAAAGCTTAACAAGTTGATATTGAAATTGTTTACTTTTAAAATATAAAATTAATTTTTATTTGTTTATATCGTAGACAGAATTATTTAATCGATCGTAATATGCTATTACTGACAATTCTAAATTTAAATCTTATATCTGGAAGCGTAAATAGCTAAATAAAATACAAAACATTAAATGTAAAATTTAATTTAATTTAATAATTTAATTAAAATTAATACTTAATTACTACTTGAGAGAAATTTTCTAATTTTATTATAAAAATTAATTTAAAGTAGACATAAAAACTTTTATTCTAAAAATATCTTTTTAAAACATTTTTCAAATGAAAATAAAAAGAATTAAATCAAAAACATCAAATATTGATTTTTCTTCATTTTTTGCATGTTTTTATCTTTGATTTTTACTATTTTTACTCATATATCGACGAAGAATATCTTTAAAAAATTTTAAATTATTTTAAAAATTAAAATTAATTTAAGAAAATTTTTAATAAAGTTTTTTTAGCATTCTTAAAAAACGAGCAAATTAATTTAGTAATTAATTATAATTTTACCTCCAAAAATAACGTAATTAAATGAAAATTTTATTTTAAACTTTATAAAATTAAGAATTAAATAAAAATATGTAAATTGAACATTCTAAGCACGAGTAAAGTGAATATATTGGTAAATATAATACAGAAATAACTTTTAATTACGTTAAAGTCGTGACGGAAGCGAAGTAACAAGAGCCATTTTACTTTTTAAGAAACCGGAAATAACCTTTGAACCCTATAGAGTGCGGAAGTGAAAGAAATCAGTGTAGAAGATCTAACACAAAAGAACAAAAGGAGTAATGGAGAAGAAGACAGGAATCCAGTGAAGAAGAAATAAAAGCAGATCTACGTCTATCGTTTTCCATCCTGCTGACCAGAGGTTGACCTCAGTGACAACATGCTCGCTCCCATTTCGATAAAAGACGTTCACACTACTCTAATCTTACGCTTCTCTTAATTAATTAAACCGTCGTTCAAACTAATTAATTAATACTCATTTGGTATTTTTAAATAATTAAAAATAGGATAATACTTAAATTAATTCTAGCAATTACATAATTTTTAAACTTTTTATCAATATTTTTTCACTAAAAATTTTCAAATTATCAGTTTAAATTTCTAAACTTTTAATAGATTCGTACAAGCTCATTAATTCCCAAAAGGACGAACTTGTGTAAATTTCACAAGTTTTTTTATTTTTTCTTTATGTATATTTATCCAGTTTCTGTCGAGATGTTCGAGATTTTAATTTGAGTTTTAAAAAATTCAAAACTACAGAAAAACAAGTTTATACTTTTTTATGATGTAAAAATTTTAAATTCTATATATTTGAGTAAAATGTTTACAAATATTTATTTTTTATTCATATATTTTGCTTCTTTTAAGGGTTGTTATGCATTTTTATTATTGCTCTATGGGCTATATTTTGCTTAATTTTGTTATCTTGTAAATGTATAAATGCAATGTTAACACGCAATTTTTTTGTTTTTATTTTTTGTCACGTGTGTATAAATGTACAGCAAAATTTAATGTATTTTAAATACTTCATAATAATTGCTTTTAAATATTAAAAATCTTACCTTTAAAGATATTTAATTTCAAAAAATCATTAAAAAACTTGTGAACTCGCGATCCCTTCACAATGCGATTTTAGTGGATTTTCATATTCATTTTTCTTCGATTTTTGGTTACATTAATACAAATATGCATAATAATTTTAATTTATGCTTATATTTTATTTTTTAAATCTTATTTTTGGGATGTTTTCTGTTTAAAATGAAAATATATATATATGTATATATATTTTTAACGAGTAATTATTTATGTAACGATGTTAAAATGCCGGACTGAAATTTTTAATCATAAATTATCTTTATAATTTATTTAATTTAAAATATCGGCTTTGATTTTAGTAGTGTCTTGCCCCTGTACGTTATACTTTTCCTGTTAACGATAGAGTTTTACCAGTCATCTACCTAACTCTGTTTATGGGAAAATTTTGAATTGAAATAACGTGACTTCCGATGCAAACCGGAAGTTCGTATATAGTGTTTATAGTTAATAGGGATTCCTGTCTTTAACCTTTCCATATCTGGTCTCAACTTCATTTATCTATCGCCATTCTCGAGATTAATGACGGACAGACAACAGATCTACAATTTTCTCAAATTGCAGCCCAGTAAAGTACTACGCGGACTAATTTAAATTATTTTCGAATATTATCTTTGACAAAATCACGAATTTTTAGAAGAAAACATATTTATTTTGTATTATGAATGATATTTTGTAAAGAGCTTAATAATAATAAAAAAATAAGTGTACAATATTTAAAAAGAAAATTTATACCTAAATTGGATTTATATAAATTTATTAAATTTCAAAAATTATAGAAATTTTCAAAAATTAATATTAATTTCTTTTGAAATTAAATTGTACAGTTAAAAAAAATAAAGGGATTTTACGAATCAAAACGTAGATTAATATTTTTAAACGCTCGAAGCTGGAAGCTACTTTAATTAAAACTTAGATGATCGGGTATATTCTTAATAAATGCGGTTTCCCATCATTAAGCAATTATTACTTTCCACAAAGTGTCAGTTTGTATTTTGTAACATCGAACACTTTGCAAGCTTCTTGATTGCAAAGTAATTAGCAGTAATGAGAAAATATGTATAATAGTTAGTTTGCTTTACGAATAATCAAAGTTTAGACGAATCTTAACTTAAAAAAATAAAGTAAAAATAAAATAAAATAATGACGGATAATATTTTAACAACAAAAGTTGTAGCCATTTTAAACTCATTTCTTTATTTTGATTAAATTGTTTATTTTATGGAGTCACTTATACTCGACGAGTGTGCCATTATTTTGAGTAATGTTAGAAGGAAGTTTTTGGGAAGGAAGATTTACAAATTTATTTAAACTTTAAATGTAAAATATGCACTCGACTTAACGATGGTCAATAATTAAGTGCATATTTTATCTTAAAAATAAACAATTATTCATTAAAATTGATTATACGTTTTATGAAAATGAAGCCAATGTACCAATCCCCGATATATTAGAGTAAAAGATTTATAGCATTTTCATAGAGAACAATAAAGTTACGTCGAGTTAAAATAAAAGCTTTCACTGGCCATTCTTTAATTAAGGACAAACTTACGACCTTACCGTTTTAATTTACTATCTCGGAGCTGTTGATCATAAAATTTTTTTTATGTTATTTTCCTTCGGGTCTATCTTTACTTTCTGCATACAAATTGTAACGTAGCAGGAAATGGTTCAGCTTGTTAAACACGAGAATTCCAATAACTCCGTCTGCAGAAACTTATATATTATGTTTTGGTGCGAAGGAGAATAAGAAATTTCTCCGAGTCCTTACTTTTTATTTGTCAATACAAGCCTTATATTAAATTTTCCTTTCGGCATCCATAAGAGTAAGAACTAGTTTAAGTAGAAAGCTACTATCAACTCCCATTGCAACAGCTGAGCAACTCTTACTTGAATGGGATTAGAGTGGTAAAAACTTAGCCACAGCACTAAAAATGAAAAATGGGGTTCGAAAATATTATTCATGACGATTCTTTTTCAGCAAGAAAACTTTCGTACAAAGATGTGTCTTATAAAAATAAAATCAACCGAGGTGTAAAGAATCTTGATGTTAAAAAGTAGCCATGTTAAAAAAAATCCTTTCTTCTATCTTCTCGACTCTTTTTTCATTAAACGGCAATAATTGTTAGAAATATTGTTACAATNTCAAAATTTTCAATTTATTTTAGGAATCGGGGCACGATGACGAACACATATTCGTCATCTTGCACCTATTTCTTATCGTATAGAATTTCCTGTTACAAAAATCATATATGACTTCATCATTATAAAGTCGAGCAATTCTCATTTTACTATTCTGTGAATATTATTAAGAAATTAGAATAATTATACATTTATTTTTGTTACACGTATTGTGCCTATTTAATTTGTTTTATAATTATTTATAATTTATGTTTTTTCTTGAACAAAGTACATTGATTTAACCGTAAATATTTGATAAATTTACATACATTTGTTTAAAAACTAATAGAATTCCAAAATAATATTCGTGCCTTTTTACAATTTAATTCAATACTTCACGTTAAGGATTTTTTTTAAAATGCCAACACCCATAGAAACATCACAAAACCGTAAGACGTTGAAACAATATGACAAGCAATTTCTCTTATTGTTTAAGAGTTAATCCATGGTTATGATATAAAAATAAGAGATAAAAACCTTGTTATAAAAGTATTATTAGAGTTACAATTCTTGCTTTAATACAAAACAACAAAATTCAATTACCTTAATGACAGAGGTCGTGTCGAATTTCTATATAAAAATCTCAAAGTATCATCACAGAATGATGTTCTTCATGCAGAGGGGAGAAATGATAAACTTTCCAGAAACTTCAAATATTCTTGAACAAGTTTCTTATTTATTCCTTTAAAATTGAGATAAAATCTTTCGTTTCCTCATAGATTTAATATATAATTTAGTTATTACTGTCTTAAATATGTAATATGTACAGTTTAAATAACTAAAAGCCACTAATTATTTAAAACTTGATCATTTAATTACAAGTAAAACTTTTCAAACAGATAATCTTACGACATTCATTTATCAAAAATTCTTTACTTCTTCCAATTTAAACATTAATGAATTTCACATTAATTCGAAATGTAAATTGTTACTGATGGGAATGATGAAGATAGAGCATCCTACCATATGCATCACCACAGTGCATTTACGCACACATGATTAACTTCTACATTCGGTTATGTTTATCGAGTTTCAAGGTGGAGAGGATGAGTGAGGTGGGCCATCATCCTCTCTAAAATATTATTAATTTTTGCATTGTCATCGGACATAAATATGTTCTGAAAGTTTTAGCCTTCTATCTTAGAGTAATTATAAGTTGAAATTTGAGTTGCAAGAGATGAGAACACNATGATTGTGTATATAAATGATATATAATTTTTCTTAGTAAATATAAATATAAAAAAAAAAATTTTATTTTCTCTATGGAAAGAAATTATTATTGAAGATTCTGATGAATTTGACCATTTGAACTCTGTAGATTACACCACAAGACTGAATCAGATGTTTCCATGGTTAAACTTGAAACAGAAATAACTGTGAAATACATTAAAGGAGTTAACTTTTAAATGCAATAGAGTATCTTTTGGGATCATTCTGTCCCATCATCAGATCCAAATGTTTAACTATTTTATAATTGACATTGATTAGGACAGCTGCTTCTATTTGATTATAAAACAATTAAACACTTGGATCTGATATTTTTTTCATTTTTATTGTTATATTACTGTACTTGTTTACTGATAAATTTAGAATAATGGTGGACTCAAGTGATAACTCATGTTGTGTTTCTATCCATTATTCATTTGCATTCTATTGAAAAAGAAATAAAAAAATAAAATAAAAATTTCTAATTGACAGTTCTATACAAAGTTAATAGAATGTATTGTAGAAGCTATTTATTAAAGTATCTAATTTTCACAAAATTCAAGAATGTATGAGAATACATGCATTTCTTAAAGTACTAGGTTTAGATACAGTGCAGTGCAAATTATAAGTCATTTAATTTTAGATGGTGCATAATTATAATTATACACTTTTTTAATAATAATAATCAGGAAGTACACAGAACTTGCCCAAGAAATAAGGCATCTGTGGAGGATGGATAAGGTGCTTATTGTACAGTACCTGTTGTTCCCTCCTCTACAAGTATCACACATACTACACAAAAGCCTAGGCACATTACAATTGAATAGAAACACATACATCACATTATAGAAGGCCACTATATTGAATACATGTCATATTGTTAGGAAATTCCTGAATACAGACACACAATAGAATTTTAAAAAAAGAAGAAAGAAATAAAAAGTGTAAGGTTGTGAAGGAAATCTCTAGATTAAGCAGTTCACATTGTAATATCACAAAGCAGAAGGAAACTAACATGTATAGTGTATAGTGAAAGTTAAAATCTGATAGAGATTAGATCTGAGTTATAAGGTGGATGGGTGATTGAACTGCTCAAAGCCATAGTCTCAAATGGCAGCTTGAGCAAGTGCTGTGGTGTTGATGGATGCATACATCAAAGCCAAAAAGCAATTATTGTGCATAGACATATGGGATGTGACAGTGACTGAGAAGGGGATAAAGTACATTGTTCATATAATTTAAATTTAGAATTTTTATGCATTTAAACAAGAATTTGCTTATTCAAAAATATTTGTTATGTGATAGTGTTAATATTCATATATTCTCGTATTCTGAAATTTGCTTTCCCATAGTATGTTTTAAATGAGATATAATTTTCATGATATAAATTTCAAGTTACAAAATTTGTTTATAAGAATTTAATTTACATTATATGAGAGTGAGTCAAAAAGTAACCTTAATTATTTTTTATTAAAGAAAAATATATATATAAATATTAAAGAACTGTTATCACATGTAGGATAGAAGCTGGTGTAAATGCCAAGATTATGTTGTAATGTTTGTAATAAGATAATAGAAAAGAGTGAAATTCCGATGATATGAAGAAGAAAATTGATATGTCTCGTTCTTAAAGGTGATAGATCGTGGTATTTTATGATAGAAATTCCATTATTATGTGATATCGTGAAATTCTTTTCTTCTATTTTCATATAAGTTACTTACGAAAGAGTTTAAGATCGAAATGTCTTTTAAAGTTCTTCTATTCTAAATAATCAAAATAAATCATTTTTGTATAGCAATTATAAAGTTTTGGGTTATTTTTATCTTTGAAACAATGTCCATGTTGCAAATTAGTAATTAAAGAAATGAGCATTAAAAGTGTTTAAGTTTAAGCAGTGGAAATATTAAACCTTTCATAATTTATTCTCTTTCAAAATTAAAATATGTTAGATTATGATGAACAACATCATAATAGGGTATATCTATATTACTGTAAATGTGAAAATCAATCTACAGGGGGACGGAACGTTTGGCTTTTCCTTTTCCTTTCTTCCTAGTTTGACACTAGACGGCCTTTTCCCCTATATCCATAGTGGTTTCGTCCAGGCCCACAATAGGTGGTGAAGGCCCCCGAATATTCGGAATTTACCTCCCATGAAAAATTCCTATTGTTGCTTGCGTGAATTCGATCTTGGATCACCAGAGTAATAGGTTGATGTGCTAACCACCTTGGCTATCCGAACAAATGCATTTATATTATCAAGATAACAATAAACTTAATTGAGAAGGAAATTCTCTTTATGAGAATATTTTTGCCTATAAAATTCTTAATTAAAACAGGTAGAATATTGATGAGAATATTGAAGAATTTGAATTAATGCATTTTCTTGTATATGTTAGTTGTTTATTATAAACATTGCTTATTAGGATAAGAAGCTGACTATTTAGTTAAGTTTCACTCTTTCTTTAACTAATCATTTATTCCTTGCTAATAAATGAATTATTAAATGGAAACGAATGAGAGAAATTACATATTCTTGTAAGGAAAGCATTGTCTACAATATCTAAATTTTGCAAGCTTCTTGATTGCAAAGTAATTAGCAGTAATGAGAAAATATGTATAATAGTTAGTTTGCTTTACGAATAATCAAAGTTTAGACGAATCTTAACTTAAAAAAATAAAGTAAAAATAAAATAAAATAATGACGGATAATATTTTAACAACAAAAGTTGTAGCCATTTTAAACTCATTTCTTTATTTTGATTAAATTGTTTATTTTATGGAGTCACTTATACTCGACGAGTGTGCCATTATTTTGAGTAATGTTAGAAGGAAGTTTTTGGGAAGGAAGATTTACAAATTTATTTAAACTTTAAATGTAAAATATGCACTCGACTTAACGATGGTCAATAATTAAGTGCATATTTTATCTTAAAAATAAACAATTATTCATTAAAATTGATTATACGTTTTATGAAAATGAAGCCAATGTACCAATCCCCGATATATTAGAGTAAAAGATTTATAGCATTTTCATAGAGAACAATAAAGTTACGTCGAGTTAAAATAAAAGCTTTCACTGGCCATTCTTTAATTAAGGACAAACTTACGACCTTACCGTTTTAATTTACTATCTCGGAGCTGTTGATCATAAAATTTTTTTTATGTTATTTTCCTTCGGGTCTATCTTTACTTTCTGCATACAAATTGTAACGTAGCAGGAAATGGTTCAGCTTGTTAAACACGAGAATTCCAATAACTCCGTCTGCAGAAACTTATATATTATGTTTTGGTGCGAAGGAGAATAAGAAATTTCTCCGAGTCCTTACTTTTTATTTGTCAATACAAGCCTTATATTAAATTTTCCTTTCGGCATCCATAAGAGTAAGAACTAGTTTAAGTAGAAAGCTACTATCAACTCCCATTGCAACAGCTGAGCAACTCTTACTTGAATGGGATTAGAGTGGTAAAAACTTAGCCACAGCACTAAAAATGAAAAATGGGGTTCGAAAATATTATTCATGACGATTCTTTTTCAGCAAGAAAACTTTCGTACAAAGATGTGTCTTATAAAAATAAAATCAACCGAGGTGTAAAGAATCTTGATGTTAAAAAGTAGCCATGTTAAAAAAAATCCTTTCTTCTATCTTCTCGACTCTTTTTTCATTAAACGGCAATAATTGTTAGAAATATTGTTATAATTTTTTCGTCGGCCATTTTTTTCGTTTTGTTAAAAATATAAAAATGTATTTTAAGATGTGGCTGGAGTTTATTTTTAAAATATTCATTTTTATTGTGTGCGAATTTATTTTGATGATGTTGACTAGAATAAAGTTTTGAAGAAATTTTTTTTTTTTTTTTTTTTTAAATTTAAGAAGTTTTTATTTATTGCGTTAAACATATACACTCGTGTTGACGATAACTCGTATTTCAATGCTATATATAACGTTTAAAATAAATAATTTTTTTAAAGTTTGAAGAGAAAGTTGCTAAAAAATTTATAAAATTTTTACGAGCAAAATATAATCTATTATTGATGCAAAATAATTTTAATATATTTTTAAAAATAAATTACAAAAAAATCGCTTTTATTGGTCATGTTACTGATGGGAATGATGAAGATAGAGCATCCTACCATATGCATCACCACAGTGCTTTTACGCACACATGATTAACTTCTACATTCGGTTATGTTTATCGAGTTTCAAGGTGGAGAGGATGAGTGAGGTGGGCCATCATCCTCTCTAAAATATTATTAATTTTTGCATTGTCATCGGACATAAATATGTTCTGAAAGTTTTAGCCTTCTATCTTAGAGTAATTATAAGTTGAAATTTGAGTTGCAAGAGAATCGTGTTTGTGAATATGCAATTTAAAAAATCGTGTTTGAGAACACGATTTTTTAAAATTGCATATTCAAAAATATATTAATTTTGTTTAAAGGAAAACAAAGAAGTAGCTTAATTAAGGATACTATTGATACAATATATAGATTTTTGTAATATATAAATAACAAACTGCAGACAGAATTGAGATAACCTCACTTAGTTTGATACGTAATAATGTAAATCACATGTTTTTGGAGCAATAATTTGAGTTGTAAAATAGACATTTCAGAAACAAAATAATAAATTTAATGTAGCACAAGATGAAGAAAAAATTATTTATAATTTAATTCACAAATAATAGAAATTTAACGTTGTAAAATAAATTAAATTAAAAAAAATAATTTGACGGAAAATCCAATTCACTTTTCAGCCCGGTGTTTTGGTCGCCGTATTTTTGTGATAGATTTATAAATTCAGAAGTCTGCAGATTTATAGATAAATTTTGCTTATAAATTACGTATAAGTGAAGGTAAAGAAATTACTTGTTTCAAATAAAATTTGGAATATCTTCAAAGAAAAATATATATATAAATATTAAAGAACTGTTATCACATGTAGGATAGAAGCTGGTGTAAATGCCAAGATTATGTTGTAATGTTTGTAATAAGATAATAGAAAAGAGTGAAATTCCGATGATATGAAGAAGAAAATTGATATGTCTTGTTCTTAAAGGTGATAGATCGTGGTATTTTATGATAGAAATTCCATTATTATGTGATATCGTGAAATTCTTTTCTTCTATTTTCATATAAGTTACTTACGAAAGAGTTTAAGATCGAAATGTCTTTTAAAGTTCTTCTATTCTAAATAATCAAAATAAATCATTTTTGTATAGCAATTATAAAGTTTTGGGTTATTTTTATCTTTGAAACAATGTCCATGTTGCAAATTAGTAATTAAAGAAATGAGCATTAAAAGTGTTTAAGTTTAAGCAGTGGAAATATTAAACCTTTCATAATTTATTCTCTTTCAAAATTAAAATATGTTAGATTATGATGAACAACATCATAATAGGGTATATCTATATTACTGTAAATGTGAAAATCAATCTACAGGGGGACGGAACGTTTGGCTTTTCCTTTTCCTTTCTTCCTAGTTTGACACTAGACGGCCTTTTCCCCTATATCCATAGTGGTTTCGTCCAGGCCCACAATAGGTGGTGAAGGCCCCCGAATATTCGGAATTTACCTCCCATGAAAAATTCCTATTGTTGCTTGCGTGAATTCGATCTTGGATCACCAGAGTAATAGGTTGATGTGCTAACCACCTTGGCTATCCGAACAAATGCATTTATATTATCAAGATAACAATAAACTTAATTGAGAAGGAAATTCTCTTTATGAGAATATTTTTGCCTATAAAATTCTTAATTAAAACAGGTAGAATATTGATGAGAATATTGAAGAATTTGAATTAATGCATTTTCTTGTATATGTTAGTTGTTTATTATAAACATTGCTTATTAGGATAAGAAGCTGACTATTTAGTTAAGTTTCACTCTTTCTTTAACTAATCATTTATTCCTTGCTAATAAATGAATTATTAAATGGAAACGAATGAGAGAAATTACATATTCTTGTAAGGAAAGCATTGTCTACAATATCTAATTATAGGCTTACTGTTTATTATATATTATATTTTAATAGACATAGATTGGAAAATAAAACTTAATAGAAATAACGATATCTATTAATTATTTAAAGAAATTATCAAAATTTATAAATTTTCAAATAATTTTAATTATAAAATATATTTTCTGATAAATATGAATATATTAATTTATGCAAGTCTGTTAAAAATTAAAAAGGCTTTTTAGCATAACTAATGGATTTAAATATATGTAGAATAACAATTTTATATAATCTATGTTATTATATTTTATAATAACATTATCAGAAAGAGAGTTCTAAAAGCATTCTTCAAATACTTTCTTTAATTTCATTTTAATACGAAATATATAGTGAAAATTAAAATTATGTTCGTTAAAATTCTACTTTAGCTTTATAAGTAAATCACAAAACAGTTAAACTTTACAAATATTCTAGAATTATTAAGGAAATTGTAGATAATTGTAATGATATTGTAGATAATATGCCGAAAGTATTTTCAGCATATTATCAACAATATGTTGTCGCAGAGAATACGCTAAACGTTATTTCAGCGAATTCACTGCAACAAAAAAAAAAAAAAAAAAAAAAAAAAAAAAAAAAATTTTTTTTATTAAATTAAAAAAAAAAAGTTAAATTATTTGAAAGAAAGCAAGAAAAAATTGTTAGCTTATATTAAAATGGGCATCGCGGGAAAGCAGATTAGAAATTATTGATTTCTGCGCCATGGAAACGATAACAAAGTAATGATATATAGATATTGATATCCTTTTAACATCACACATTATTCGTAATACATATATTAGTTTTAAGCACATAGCACACAACACATCCTTTTAAAAGTTTAAGTTAAAATTTATTACATGCGAAATGTTAACATAAATGCTGATATAAAAAGAATCTATAAATATATTACTAGAAAATATTAAAAATAAAATAAGGTTACTTCATGTAAAATATTTATAAAATTATCTTTTATATTATATTTTCTATTGAATAAGGTTTTTCAAATATTTTTTATATTTTAAATTGTCAAAAATAAGAGATAAAATTTTGTCTTTTCGTTCTTCAATCAAATTCTATCCAAAAAATTTGAAGAAGAAATTTAAAAAGTTCATTTGTATTATAAAAAATTATATTTAATGCAATCTAACTCCAATTAATGTTAAAATATAAATAATGTTTATTGATTTGTATAATTAAAAATAAGAAATTAAACTTGAAATGTATACAGTCCAACCTTTAATAAGGCTACCCTCAGCAACGGCCTCTTCTAAACCGCCACCGTTTTCAGAAAGATTGAATAAAAATGCATACAAAATAACCTCTAAACAACCGCCATTTCTTATGTCGCATTATTGGCCGTTGTTCAGAGGTTTGACTGTCTTACAATAAATTTATCTTTAATTATTTAAAAGCTTATTTTAATGCAGCTTTAGTAATTTGATAATATATTTTTTAGAATTGTAAAAATAACATTCTATCAAAATATTTTAATATTTTAAAAGTATTTTCATTAATAAAAATAACCTTATAAAATGTTTACCATACATTAAACGTGTTATATTTAATACTTTGACGAAAAAATAAAAATTATTTATTTATAAAATTTAAATTTTGAAATAAATAATAATAATAAAACTTTCAACTTAATTTAAAATTAATATCAATCAGGTTAGAAAATTACCGCAAACGTCAACTTAAGAAACAATCAATTTTTTTTTTTTTTTTGCTTTCGATAACAAGAAGTCGAAGAAGACTGTAAAAGTTTTTATCTGAACTGGACGACACTGCACTACATTAATCACTTTTTGTTTTTCTTTTACTTTTAGAAAGAAGAAGAAGAGATCAGTGAACATCGAAAGACCACAAACTCACAGATCATTTCCCACTAAATGACGGTTCCTTTTCCAGAACATATTTATTTAATATATATTCTCTAAAGCGAAAAACGATGAGTTTGAACAAAGAATATTTCCTCTTTTTTTATAATTAGTTTAAATATTTAAATTTTTAAAATAATTCTCTCGACTTTCTTTTACCAAAACTAGCATTTCTTATGATGTTTTACGTAAGAAACGGCTTAAATTGTAAACAGATTTATATACCCTCGTACTTCTTCCNTTGCTTATAACATGAACAATTTATAACAGGAAAATCAAATTAGTCAACAATATTTCTATTTTTTTTTTATACCGAAGCATTAAATTTTTCTACACGTACTTCAATCTCAATTTATAAAACTAATGCCTAAAGCTAAATCATTAAATATTTATATATTGTTGGTTGAGAGCTGTTGGATAAAGACAAAGTTTCACTATACTTAGGTGTTCACCTAAAAACCTTCAAATATAGAAAATTGTTTGGAAAAATAAACATAATGTAACAGATTTTTCTTTCAAAAGATCTTTCAAAATTTCAATTTATATACATTAAAATTAGAAATTTAACAAATACTCTATAATAACTTACTTCCGAAGAAACTGAAGCAATGGGCCTATTAATAAAATGAAGAATAATTTCTTTCGGTGAAATATTTAGATTAAAAAGAAAAAAAAAATACAATTCATAAAAATATTTAATAATATTTTCTTAAGAAAACTTCGTTTGTTAAGATAAATTACACGGAATTGCGCTATTCATTGAAATTTTGATAGTTGTTATTGTTAAGTTTTATCTTCACCAAGTTGAAAAATGTGATTTTTATTCTTTAAAATAATATAAATGACACGATTCTTCATATAATATGAACTTATTTAAATGTTGTTTCACATCTGAATAAATTTATTGCATGCTATATTTATATGTAAATAGATATAACAAATCTTATGGGAGCAAATGAATCAGAAAATGTAATTTGTGAAATGTGTGAAGTCTCTTATCGTCACTAAGATTTTTAATTAAAGATTTTTGAACTATAGAATTACTTTAAGATTAATATTATAATGTAATTGTATTTTTAATCTTTCAAAAATGCTGGCAAAGTTGTTGCTAGAGTTTCCTGACACTCTTTATTAGTTTTATTCCTAATAATTGCTACTATTACCTGTGTAAGCCTTCAGATTGATTTAAGGAAGAGAGAGAGCAATATCTCCCGAATCAATGGTTCGATTTTCCTAAAAATTTCTATAAACATTGTCCTCTAATACACAAACCTCCTTGCAAAACTGCAGAAAATTTCGACAAAGGCACAGGAGTTATTAAGCTTCGAAGCGAGTGAACAAAATCGTGTCCGCCCATACACGGTAACATCCATATATACAGAAAAAATTTCCCTTTTTTGCATTTCAAGACATTTCAAGGTCTCCTGAGTCCAAAAATATAAGAAGTCTTGAGGAGGGAATAATTTTTGACCGATAATCATACTTTCTACCTATTATCTATAACTTACTATCTATCTATATAACAGCAGAGAAAATAAAATTCTAAAAATCTTAATCCCGAATATGCTTTAAAATGTGGGAAGTTATAACTCAGGATTAGAACAACTTTATTAATAATATCTTAAGATTCTTGAAAGTATTTGAATATTATAATCTTCAATATACTGTAAAATTATTGTCAAAAATGCATTTTTATAAATATTATTTTCTTAAAAGATATAGAAGAATTAGAAATTCGAAACTTCATTTTCGCCATAAGAAATTCCCATCTTTAAGATTATGCACTATCTAAAAATTTATTTAAATTCAGCAAATTCATCAATTCATTCTAAAATTACAATGCTCGTATTGACATTAATACCTTTATTCAGAAATCAGTATAAGTTTCGATATTTATCAACAATGTTTATCCCTTGGATCAATTTTCTACTATATTGCTATTTTACGCGATATTTCTCGCTTATCGTTATTATTTTTTATATTATGGAAACACTTTAATTTGTTAAATTTAATTTTCTTTTCAATAATATTTTAAATAAATAAATATTTAACATTCTTAATCTGTTTACAGATGTCGTATAATAATATGTAATTAGAGAATTATTATATTATTTCTTTTTGGCAATTGAAATACTCCTATTCAACGCTGTCTAGAGAGCTATTTGGTAGCCCAAATGCAACCAAATTTTGGTAAGGTGAAATTTTAGAACACGAGAATGTTTTATTTCCGAATTATTCCCGAATTATTTCCGAAGTTTAGAATGTTTTATTTCCGTAAATAAAACATTCGTACCAAAAACTCATCACTCTGGCATTTTCGGCGCTTAAGCAACGAACATTTTATTTGTATAAGATCTTCACGCTATAGAGACCTTTAGCGATACAGTGGATACTGTTTAATGTAGTATCTATTCTGAGGATGTAAAACCTGAAGGCGATGAACAGTGTAATTAATCCTCTGTGACGCTTCTCACACGCAGTGTCATGATGTCTTTCAAGTCTCCCAAATTTACAACATGGCCTCGATAAGCCACACTTTTGAAATTTCCTCACAAATAAAACTGCTTTTTCGTTGTCTGCAGCGCCATAAGTATCGTAGTGGCAAGTTTTGGTTCCTTATTTTATTTTATTTTTTTCGAAAATGTCTTTAGTGTGTCCTAAACTATCATCATACCCATATTTGTTGCATTTGCATTATTGAATATCTTTCTAACAGCATTCAACAGGGGTACTTTAATTACGACCGTAGAACAGGTCAAAATTTTCAATTTATTTTAGGAATCGGGGCACGATGACGAACACATATTCGTCATCTTGCACCTATTTCTTATCGTATAGAATTTCCTGTTACAAAAATCATATATGACTTCATCATTATAAAGTCGAGCAATTCTCATTTTACTATTCTGTGAATATTATTAAGAAATTAGAATAATTATACATTTATTTTTGTTACACGTATTGTGCCTATTTAATTTGTTTTATAATTATTTATAATTTATGTTTTTTCTTGAACAAAGTACATTGATTTAACCGTAAATATTTGATAAATTTACATACATTTGTTTAAAAACTAATAGAATTCCAAAATAATATTCGTGCCTTTTTACAATTTAATTCAATACTTCACGTTAAGGATTTTTTTTTTAAATGCCAACACCCATAGAAACATCACAAAACCGTAAGACGTTGAAACAATATGACAAGCAATTTCTCTTATTGTTTAAGAGTTAATCCATGGTTATGATATAAAAATAAGAGATAAAAACCTTGTTATAAAAGTATTATTAGAGTTACAATTCTTGCTTTAATACAAAACAACAAAATTCAATTACCTTAATGACAGAGGTCGTGTCGAATTTCTATATAAAAATCTCAAAGTATCATCACAGAATGATGTTCTTCATGCAGAGGGGAGAAATGATAAACTTTCCAGAAACTTCAAATATTCTTGAACAAGTTTCTTATTTATTCCTTTAAAATTGAGATAAAATCTTTCGTTTCCTCATAGATTTAATATATAATTTAGTTATTACTGTCTTAAATATGTAATATGTACAGTTTAAATAACTAAAAGCCACTAATTATTTAAAACTTGATCATTTAATTACAAGTAAAACTTTTCAAACAGATAATCTTACGACATTCATTTATCAAAAATTCTTTACTTCTTCCAATTTAAACATTAATGAATTTCACATTAATTCGAAATGTAAATTTTTTTTTCTATCATTTACAATAAATTATATCTTTAATTTCCTTTTATTCGTTTAAATTCAATTATCGATTTATTAATGTACTTAATCTCGAACTATATTTTTATAAAAATCTTATTTTATTATCTTAGTGAAGAATTTAAATTAATGCCTCTCGAAAATTCAGAAAATTAATAAATATATTTTTAAAAAATTCGTTTAGAAAATTTAAACTTTATTCTTAGGAATACTTCGATATTTACTGAATTACTATCCACGAAAATTTAGTTTCTAAACAAGAAATAATTGGTAAAACAATAAAAGTAGAGAAACTCTTAGCAATAAAATGAAAGAGACTAAAGGAAAAGGAAGAAATTTCCTCTTTCCGCTTTCAATAGGAGTGTCCTTCCTTCTCGCTCTTGTTCCTCTCACATTTATCTTTAACAAGAAAAAACTATAAGAAGAAAAAAATATGAAAAAACAACTCTTTCTCTGAGAGACTCTTTATAAATTATATTAATACCTGCAATTAATAATATATTTATGTACAATACAATAATAAGCATGCATAAATAAGTTTTCCATCAATGATTAAACATTACAACATTCAATTCTAATATAAATATTTACTTTAATTTACTGAATTAATTTATAATTTGATAAAAATTAGAATTGTTTTTTTATGAGAAATTACAGGAAAATAATTTATTATAATTCTAAATCTGAAAATTATACAGATTTTGATTTGGTGACGTGATTAATATAATTTTATACTTTTACACGTTGAATATTATACAATTAAATGTGAGAATCTAGTATAAAAAATGCAATTAATTAATTAAAGTAATCTGCATGTTATTTAAAAACAAAATAAGATCACTTTTTTCTGAAGCATCCTTGTTGAATTAAAAGGTAATCACAGTTGAGAAAACATGGTTGGAGATTTTGGTTGGAAACAAGAACACTCTGTATCCGTGAGTGAACACTCCTCTCCTCTTACAATGTTTAGTGTTACGATCGACAAATGTATGGCAGCATGTCGAAGAACAGAGTCAGGTTGCTATCGAACAAATCATTGGTGATGCTGATCATGTACAAAGGATAAATGCGCATCTCCATCTTCTTAAATTATTATTCTTATCTAACTCTTGTTATGTTATAATAATAACAACATAATTATTTTTCGAGTATATAAATGTAAATTTACTGAATTAAAATATTTATATATAAAAAAACATCGAAATATTTTGTTATTTTGCGATAGAATCGTACTATAAAAAAGATTTTAGAAAGCAAAAAATATTTGTTCAGAATGAAATATTTTATTGTGTGACGGTTTATTTCTTTGAAAGACCTTATCTATTTTTTCTTTATCTCTTTTTTTCGATTTCTAACTTTCATGATTATATAACATCTAAAAAGTGAGCTATTTTCAAACTAAGATTTCAAATTGAACAAAATGTGGAGGTTAATTTAATTTAGTAGATGATTAATCTCTCCTCTTATTCGTTTTTTAGTCTTATATATAGAAACCATTGCCAAATCCTCCCAAAAAACATGGGTTTCTAATTTTAACAGAATTTTATTTTTTATACATTACAAATAATTCTTAAAAAATTATTCTTAATATTTTAAAATTAATGTAATTAATTTAATTTATTTTTATTATTCTCAAATTTTGATAAATTTTATGCAATATTAAGCATTCTGACAATGTACAGTACATAACACTATTCTTTAATTATCTTTTCAAAATTTATATATCTAACAACATATATAAATCCTAAATTGTTTTATTTAGAATATATTATAAATAAGAATATATTTTTTATTTAGATAATTCGATTCTTAGATTGATAACTTTTTCAAATATAGGCCTAAAGATATTAAATAATTTTTATATGTTTATTTTTTTAATATTCCGTTTATATTATTGAAAATGTGTAATATGTTAGAAAAAAATAATATATAGTTATGGGAATTTTTGAGTCAATCGCTCCATATACGAAACTTGAAATTTCAATAAGTCAAAATGTATAAAAATCTTTGAATGTTCTCTTGTCACGTCCCATATTGTTAACCTATATCGTTTTCATTTTACAAATTTACTTGTCATATATATTATACGTCACATTGTTTTCCTTTTAGAACGTTTGATCTCCGTTTTTTGTAACACCTTGAAATCCATTTCCGGCAGTTCTTATCGATCGTTAGCGAGCGCCTGTAAATGACTCTTCACCGAACAACATCGTTCTGTTTCAGCACTAAATCGATTAATGAAGACTGTTATGCCTTTCTCTCTGTTAAACAAATTGAATGTCTTTTGTTATTCGTTTTAAAGATGTTTCTTTCATTTACTCCAGACAATTTTTTTAACCCAATAAATATTCCATTTTATGAAGTATTCGCACTTTTAATAGATGGAACTCTTCCATTAAACAGTTTCAAGTTTATCTTCTTATTACGTCTTACTTTTGTATTGTTTATCAATAAAAAATTTATTGAAAAAATTCTTTGTTAAGTAGCTACGATACAATAAAAAGGAAAACTATTATCAATTTTCTTTACGATCAAAATTCTGTATGGTGTAATTATAACCAACGTAACTTTTCGATTAAAAAAATTCGATCTTTCTAACTTATAAAGACAATACTTACCATATTAATCGGGATTTTCAAATAAAACTGTCAATCTCATTTTTTTTTTATGTTTAGAAATACAATTAATGTACATGAATTGTATAGTATATATTACTTCTTTCAGAATACATATAAAAAACGAATTCATTGTCATGTATCTTTGTCAAAAGCCTACAGGAAGTCCTAATAAAACAAGAATAACAAGTTGTTTTCCCAACAGAATCTTCTCTTTTCAAATAGGGATGGACGAGAAGGCAATAGCTAATTTGTAACGATTAGCAATCACAGTGTGCTGTTATTGGGTGATATGTCACTCTCTTCCCATTCGGGATAAGTAAAACGTCTTTTCGTGTCAACTCCTCTTTACAGATAAGTGTAACCATGAAATATCTAAGATTTTCTTTTCTCAAACTGAATTTATAAGAATATTTTCTCCATTTTTGTTCAATTATGTTAGGATGACATAAAATAGCTTTTCTAACTGGGCACGCTAATATTTTTAGTGATATATTTTACATACTTTTCTTATAAACTCAAATAATTCTTCGTCTCTTAATTAATTCTATTAATAGATAAAATTATTAATTTTTAAATAATGCTAAAGAGTAATTCAATATCATCAGTAATTCAGTTTTTAAAAATTTAAATATCATATATCTTATATAATTTATATTAAATAAATATTTTAAAATTAATTATTTGACAATATATACCAGTATCTTATATTATTTTTACTCATACAGTATATAATATTTTGAGAGTAATTAATTTAATAAAATATAACTTGTTTCCTTTACATTTTAAATTAATAGTAATCTTTCCTTGTCTTTTAGTAATATTTCTAAATATTAAGAATTTAGCATAATTTAAATGTAAAAAGCTTTATTGATAAATAAAAATCGAACATTGGGTCCATTCAATAAGAACTTCAACTAACAGAAAACAAATTCTTAAGATAAAATAGTAATTTATTCTTTGTAAGTCTTCCTGCACCTACCTAACATCATTCATCGTCTATTTATTCTCTCTTATCCTGTTTCTTAATCTGTTTTTTTCCTCTTCTACTTTATGAAATAATCTCAAATATACATTTATCTGAAGAACTTTTCCAACACTCTTCTATAATTCATTTAATATCTAAAAATTTTTATTGCCTCATACTATGTGAAGTCAGATTAGACATAAATTTAAATTAAAAACATTATTTCCGTGATTTCTATTTATATTACGTTGGAATAGTTTAATAATTTAATAATATATTAATGTAAATAAAAATGTATAAGGTTATATTACGATTTTCAACAGATCAAAGAATATTTACAACTCTTAATAAAGTATTTATTACGCTTGGTGAAATGATTGAACATTGTAAACCGTAAGAAAAAGAGGAAGGAAGACGTATAACAAATAGAAATTTTATACTAGAAGTTATTATTCAATAGAAGAGAATATATTCTATTAAAACTTAAAAAGTTGCATCATAAATATTTGATATTTTCTCACAGGAAATGATAGCATATCGATAAAAAAGATGCCTATGAAATATGCATCTACTTTATGTTATAAAATTCGTTTTTATGGTTAACGATTTTAATGTGTGTATATATATTAGTAAATTTAACAATAAATAATAATAATAAAACTTTCAACTTAATTTAAAATTAATATCAATCAGGTTAGAAAATTACCGCAAACGTCAACTTAAGAAACAATCAATTTTTTTTTTTTTTTTGCTTTCGATAACAAGAAGTCGAAGAAGACTGTAAAAGTTTTTATCTGAACTGGACGACACTGCACTACATTAATCACTTTTTGTTTTTCTTTTACTTTTAGAAAGAAGAAGAAGAGATCAGTGAACATCGAAAGACCACAAACTCACAGATCATTTCCCACTAAATGACGGTTCCTTTTCCAGAACATATTTATTTAATTTATATTCTCTAAAGCGAAAAACGATGAGTTTGAACAAAGAATATTTCCTCTTTTTTATAATTAGTTTAAATATTTAAATTTTTAAAATAATTCTCTCGACTTTCTTTTACCAAAACTAGCATTTCTTATGATGTTTTACGTAAGAAACGGCTTAAATTGTAAACAGATTTATATACCCTCGTACTTCTTCCCTAGGAAGGGACATCAAAAAGATGTACAAAATATTCTAGATATTCCCAGTGCTTTTACTAATGTATATTTGATAACATATAATGGAAGAACTATTCCCTAAGGATCGTGCAATTCTCTGACAAGAAGGTGATGTTAGGTATAGTAGTAGATGGCGGGTCATATAGTCGCAGCGGTCCATTTGAAGAGGAACAAACTACAAACGCACTTTTCCATTCCCTACAGCGGTCTCTTTGCTTTCACTTAGTAACCTCTAATGGTTTCGCTAGCGGTCTCTTTGTTTCCATTTCCGGATTGTCTTCCACGTTTATAAATGAACATGAAAATTTGACAAAGTTTATTCAATTTACGACAACTTATATAAAAGTAGCTTTTTTGTATTTGTTTAGAAATAGCTTAAAGTTTAAGTCTTTGTGCCAGAGACATTCTTAAAGAATCTTTGGTATTTGTTGAAGGAAAGATGAGGAGGTAAAAAATCCTCCACGTGAGTGACAAAATTCCAATACTTGCATCCTGTGTGATGCGGTCGTCCGAAATCACGTGATGTGAAGCATGAAATAATTCAATGTTAATTTCTTTTCTAAGAGGGTGAAGTGACGATTTCTTGTTACTAGAAATTAGTAAATGATTTATAACTGTGTAGTAAATCGAAATATAATTACATAAACAGTAAACTTTAGGAATTGAATAGAAGTTTGTATATTATCCTTTATATAACCATGGATTTCTTTAGTGTATCATGTATATGTTTTGAGCATTTTTATATTGTTTTTTTGTTCATTGTAAAATTAAAAAATTGCAAATAAATTAATTTATGTAATTTTATATTATACAAAAGCAGGCCAAGTGAAAACTTAAACCAATAGAATTTTTTGATGAAAAGTCAAACAATAACTAAATACACGTTGTCTGTACATTTTCAGGAAATATATTTCTTTAGGATTAATGGAATTCGAGTTTGACAAATATTCAGACAGGAAAATAGTTTGGCAAATTCCAAAAATGAAATGTCATTCCTCTGTCAGAAATCAAAAATTCTCTGTAATCAGAACTCGACGTGGTGACATCGGATGCCACGAATCAAGGATTTATATTTCGATCCGGGGATTTAGGTCCACGTCCCATCTTCAATTTCCGTTGCACCAGAGGCGTCACGTGACAGGAAGGGGAGGTCACGTGATTGACGTCGTCCCAGTGAAATGAGTTTTCTTGTCTGTCCTCCTAATTTTTTTTTCTTCTTCTTTTCCCTGTTTTTCTCGCAACGTCCCGAATAAGCGGTACATTTTAAAGAAATTCGAAAAATGAATAGATCTTGGGAAATGAACAAGATGAAATATTATTCCTGAAGATATTAAAACTTGAATTGATTATAAGACCGAATTCCTTATTCCCAATATTATGAATACAAATCATTATTATTCAGAATAATAGCACTCATAACTCATGAAAAATTTTATTATTTGCTATGCTTATGGATTTTTTTATGTAGGGAAAAAACCTATTATTAATAAACGTTTACCACCGAACAGTTTATTTATTTAAAAACTTAGTAAGATATTTAAGAAATTTTGGTACAGTTGTATTTGTTTCTTTAATAGTGGAGAGATTATCAACTTCCTGCTTCATTCACTTATATGATAATAGAAATTTTATACTAGAAGTTATTATTCAATAGAAGAGAATATATTCTATTAAAACTTAAAAAGTTGCATCATAAATATTTGATATTTTCTCACAGGAAATGATAGCATATCGATAAAAAAGATGCCTATGAAATATGCATCTACTTTATGTTATAAAATTCGTTTTTATGGTTAACGATTTTAATGTGTGTATATATATTAGTAAATTTAACAATAAATAATAATAATAAAACTTTCAACTTAATTTAAAATTAATATCAATCAGGTTAGAAAATTACCGCAAACGTCNGCCAATATTTTAATTCTTTCTGGTTTTTTCACATATATTATTATTTAAACGAATTATTTAAACATTTTTACTGAATAATTCTTATTTTGCAGAGGACTACACGTTGGAAATTTCAGATACTCACTTGGCCATTTATTTTTCAGATATATATAGAAAAATAGAGTAATAAAAAGTTATTATACAGGCGTGTTACTAGTGATTATAGACAGTTATAAAACATGCAGGAAATATTTTAGAAAGTAATTATTTCAAGAACTGAATACTTATTACTTATTTGCTCTCAAAACTATTTTTCTTCAATAAACAAAAGCCGATATATCGTTATATCGAAAACATATGATGGTATTTTAACTTAATATAACAGTAATAATAAATAATGAGGTATTGTTCTAATATAAAAATACAAACGTATGACATGTTAAGATTGGTGGAATTTTCTCACAAAAAGTACAACGAAAGAAGTTTCGATATATAAATTTTATATATCTAGAGAGAGAATCTCAAACCTGATGTACCCTACGGGAAATCAACGCCCGTGTCTCTGACTATTGCTGTTGAAACTTCGGTAATCCCCTCTCTACAGTCTTCCTAAGGGACGTGACGAGCATGCGCCTTGTCTATAGATTAATGGGTAGAGAATTATTAGCTCGGGGCGACGTACGAGAAGTAAGCACTGTCGTCTGTGGAGACTGACGATGACTCATGGATTATATTCTTTTGTGTCCTAGTTAGTCGCGTGTGACAACCGGGAGTGTCTAAACAAATAATGTACCGTCCATTGCTACTCGTGTAAAGAACTCGACAAGTCGAATTAGCGAAATTTATTACCTCTCACAATTTTGTTAATATCCGTCGTGAATAAATAAAACTATAAGATTGAAACCGTCCATTTAGATATTCGCGGCGTTATTATCGAGATTATTCATCCGAATAATTGATTATTCCAATATTACAGTTACGCCTATGCCAATCTAATTCGAGTGCCATTAACGGGCTTGCGGATTTATCTGTTCATCAAAAAACAATCTTTTACAAGCCAAGTAACTTATATACTTCAAAATTTTAATTAAAAAATCATTTTAAATTGTTTGCTCTATAATACGTTTACTATTAATGATTTATGAATGAACGGAGCACGTTCGATCTAATTAAGGAATGAAATCTAAATTGTGTAATTTGTTACGTACTCGTCTGCTGAATATTTTATGAAAATTTGTGACTTGATAATTTTCTATTTATACACTT
This sequence comes from Centruroides sculpturatus, assembly GCF_000671375.1. NCBI lineage: Eukaryota > Metazoa > Arthropoda > Arachnida > Scorpiones > Buthidae > Centruroides > Centruroides sculpturatus. The sequence goes on from NW_019385194.1 coordinate 35,181, forward strand.
TATTATAACTTTTATACAAGGGTGATGTGTAAAATGACGTAATCGTGTTTACATTGTAAGTATTTAATAAGAAGACGGCTATTAAAGTCTTTGTTATTAATCCGTTAAAGTAAGGTTGTCGTTAATAGAACAATATCATTATCGTTACTCTCACGTCCTTCTTAACGAGACAAATTCTTGAGTGTCACTTCGTGTCGTGTCGGAAGCGTGAGATGATCGCGTGACTGGCATTGTTCGTCTCTAGTCTCCCAAGTATGTCATCGATTCTCTACTTCATCAAATATCCGTTTGCTTTTATGGATTCCAAATAATTCCTATTTGAATTTATTAGAGTTAGAATTATCTAAGAAAATAAAATTCTATAAATATTGTTTATGATAATTTATTTATTTTTTTTGTAAAATTTAATATCGTTAAAAATTAAACGAAGAAAATTATATTATGTTTCTGGTGAATTAAATTATTATTTAAGAAATTAAAAAAATATAATCCGTTAATTTAATTTGGTTAATAGAGTTTTTTATTGAATCGAATTGACAGTTTTAGAGACAAACAAAAGCTTATTCTGTAGTAAGAGGAACGAGCTCATTTTATATAGGTAAGTCGTCTGTGATAGATGAAGAACACTCGATATTAAACAAATAACTAAAAATACTCATACATTAATTACATTCGATTATATTTTAATAATTAAGAAAAATGTTTAAATATTAAAAATATCAAAAATATATTTGAATTTAGTATTTATTTATTCAAGTCTCACTGATAAATCATTATATTTTGGAGGCGTTTAAGGCATCCGCTTAACGTTTTGGGGCAGTGGCGTATCCTATAAGCAAAAATGCCAATGCCTGGGTGCCTCACAACAGGAGACCCAAACCAATTTTTTTATAAGGAAATATTTCCCGAAAATACCCTCGAAGAAAAATGTTTGACATCAACTCGGTACACGAGGCTTCTAATTCAAATTTGACTAGGCCTCATGAAGATATAACGCGTCACTGTTCTGGGGCACTGAGGATTCAAGGAATTTTATATGGATGGCCTGTCCGGAATACCTTGCTACCTTGCTGATAACACGATGGTATGGTAAAAAAGGCCTTCTTAGTGCCCATAGAGTGAAAAGAACGACATTAAACGCCAACAAATTTCTTAAAGTTATCAATTTGACTTTATGAAATTTAATTAGGATATACAAAATGTCATTTAACTCTTTTGAATATATAATTAAAACTATTTAGCACTAACTATATTTAAATTCTTAAGTCATTTACTCATCAGTTTCTAAAAGCTTAATCTCATTCATCAGCAATATAATTTATACAAGATTCCAAACTTTTAAATATGATGTAACATTAGTCAATAACAAACTCTAGTAATTAAACGATAGAATAATCTCATTAACATTAAATTTATATAAAATTTAATTACTTATAAGACGTAACACATAACGTAACAAAAATATGAATATCCTATTTTAAAAAATGAGTGTATCGATACAGAAAAACAATGTTATATACGACAGGAAATTAGCGTATTGAATTTAATTAATAACGATGTCGCAATGCATTACCATATTAATATTACTTTTAAGAAATTAATATTAATGTCGTAACGATAATCAAAATACAACGGATCAAAGATGTTATCTCGGCGATGATAAATCTAGAAATATTATTGTGCATTGTATATTTTAATGGTAATTATTTATATAATTAGAAAGGATTATTATCCACTCGGCTCTCGAAAGCAGTTAATAAACAGAGACACGGTAATTAATATTAATTAACGAACGTATAATATTACTTTCGGTCCTCTAAAACTTTGAAGGACGAATTACGAAAGATAAGCGCGCTTCGGGGAAGTATTCTCTGGGTTACAAACATTATCTTAAAATTTTGGCCAAAATGGACGTATCTCGACCGAACCTTTGGTTGATTAGGAATGGATTGAAGACTAATGAGCAGAAATTCCTTGTATGGGTTTCCATCGATTGAGAAACATTATCAACTTAACCACTAGGGAACGATTGGCCAAATCACCTGCGGGCTATTCCAAATTACCAGTAACAGTTATCATTCGGGAAGAATTTTCAACCGTCATCAGAACCAAATCCGGTTTCTCTTTCATTTTCAAAAAATCTATTCCCTAAAGCTTCTGCGCTTAATGATTCGAATTTCCAACGTTTCGTTTTCTAATTTGCAAATGGAAAAAGTAAAATAAAATTCAATCAATTGATTTGGTTATACAATTATTTATTATTGTTGCTATTTTACATTCAAGAAATTTTCTGTGTAAAAAATTGTTTACAGTTGCTAAGAAAATAAATTGCAACGTCACCTTCGAATTATTTGAGAATATATATATATATATTTTTTTTTCCCCTTAATTTTCTGACATATGATCCTCTTAAAATAAAAATAATTTTCAGAAAATTAATTTGTTATTGTTCTATTTAATTAGAATCAATTAAATTAAATTAACATTTATTTTCTTTTTTAATTTTTTTTTCAAAATATGTATTTAAAAATGTAAGTTTATGTACTGTACTTCCAAAAAAGATGAAAATAAATAAATTTAAATAATATTAATAAAATAAAGAATTAGAATTGCTTTATTAACGTAAAAATTAGTAGAAAAAATGATTTTCTTCATGAATACTTTATGCAGGTTAAAAAATATTTAAAAAATGATACAAAGAAAGAAATCATTTATTATTATTTCTTTTCGAACGAATATATTGCTTACTGTCCTAAAGAGTCTGTGAAGTTGGAGCCCTAATTATAAATAATTTAATCTTTAAATTAAATACGGTACGAATGATACAAACAAACAAGTTGCTGATTCCAAGAACGATATGTGCACGTTGAAAATCATTTATACTCGAAAATTTACAAGATTTTGTATTTACGATTAAAATATATGCAAAGTTTCTCGAGGTTATAAAATTTTCGCATTATACATGTTTAAAAAACTAGTTTTTAAATTTTATTCTGAATTATTTTTTTTATATAATTGATTACTAAACTTCGTATGACAAAGATCCTCGGGTGGAAATACCAAAATAGATTTAAAAAGTTTAAATGAAGCTTCGAGGAATATGCTATTTATGGAATCAAAAATATAATATTGAAGATAAGTAAATATAAAGAAATAAATTGTTTAAATGACATTACAATAACATAATTTAAACGGAATTCAATTTAAAATCTTTATTAAATAATTTCGTTCGGTGAAGCAGTTTTTTCAAATGAAAACTTGAAACTTCAAATGAAACTCAAAACGTCTCTTCATGTAATAATTACTTTTAATTATCTATGTTAAATTTAAGTTTATATAAAACAATTAATGTCTTTTATTAAGTTTAAAAAAATAGATACATTTAGAAAAGAATTTGAAAACTCTTTTATAAAATTTTCAAGTAAATAGTGAGAGCACATCTGTTATCATTTTATATAATAGTTGTAATATGTATAAATTATAATGGATCCGATCGATAAAAATATGCTGTACATTCGTTTTTAAGTGCTGTTACAACGTATTAGATTCCAGTTTGGGTAACATAACGTTACTCGAAAGTAATTTCGTAACGTCCAATGCTATAAATAAATAAATAAACACTTTCAAACATCCAAATTTATTTCTTGGCAGTGTTTATTTCACATATCAAATACAACTTAATTTATATTAAAAAAATCAAAATCCCAGCCTTCGTGTTTATTCAGCTTTCAAATTGTATGTTAGATTGTATATAATAATTCTAAATCTTTAGATGGATTAAAATGAATATTGTAGAATATTGTAGAGTCTTGTTTCTCTTACTACTGTATTTCCATTCAGATAATCGTGATATTGTTGATGTATCATTGTTAAGTTATGTAGTTGGGCTATCCTTAAAGCAAACATTAGGATATTGATACTAAGAGGAATTATATCCTATCAGAATATAGAACGAAAAATGCTTCTTTATTGACTTTTTTTATAATCCTTGTGTGTTTTCAATGACTTCGGGGATATTTGCAATTATTTAAATGGATATCCCTCTGGTATGAAATATTTTTATTTAATATAAAAAGGAAGAATGATATTAATTTACATGAGTTTTGTCTTGTCTTATACATCAAAACTATATAATTAAGATGTTTATTATTAATGTCTGTGTAAAACTTTTATTCTTTTCTACTTTCAGCTAAATATTAAACAATGAATAATTGATGATGGTTTGTCGTTTAACTTTGAATAATTTATTACTACCGATACATGTGGCGATACGCTCGTCCATGCAGGCATACAAACATCGTATGCTATCATGCGACAGATTTGCCTACACATATTGCAACTGCTGTTCTAGTCACTCACACTCGTAGATGGATGAAGCTAACATCCCATCTCTTCAACCGTCAAATCTGGATACCCAAGTAGTCGGAGAAAGTGTGACAACGTGACAAAGACATTCCTGGAAAATCTTAGCTGAAAAACTGGTGTTCGCAACCTTGTCGTTAGAGACAACACATTACTGCGCAGGATTTTCTGAACCTACAACATCTCTGTGTCGTTAATGTCCCCCACATTACTATTAGGGGAGACCGACTGTCAACCGAAACGGCTACCAAAACAGCACGCTAACAGTGGCAGCGGTTTGCTGTTCAACACTGAAGGCAGGATTCAGGTACTCATTAGTAGTTCTTCATATTCTAACTTTGTAGTATTCTGTTCTCAAACAGAACTAAGATTTGTTACTAAAGGCCATGATAGTAGTTCGTGCTCCTCTCGCTCTGCGTCGCTGGAAACGAAGTAGCCTTTATTAGAGTGATAATGGTAGAACGTGTAATAATCACCATCCATGCAAATTTGTTTCTTCTATGTGTTTGCCAATAGTATGGAAAGGGACCAAGTACTTTAGCGAGGCTTCCGCCTGTCTTGATGGTAGACCAAAACTCCGTTTCAGCTGTTCGTGCTTATCTGAAGATCAGATAATTGTCTCTCCTGATGATCTATCTGAAGCTTCAGAGCCTGGCCGCGTATATGTGTGCCCTTAAGTATTCTTGCTTCCAACATGTCAAAACGAAATTGAAATCCTGTTTCTCTCAGACTGAGAATGCTGCTTTTCTCAAATTCCTTCAGTTATCTTTGTATCGAAAGTAATGTCTTTGTATCGAACAGTACATACGTGGCTGGTGTTCGAAGACCTCCAAACAATAGCTACACTTGTAAAAACTGAACACGATGAAGTTCAGAGTCTTTGTACGATTTATGGTAGTGATTTTAAGGCACTGTAATCGTTTACATATTTATCTGAGGCAATTTACACATACAGTAGAGCGTCGTTTATCCGAAGGTCGGTTATCCGAAAGAATTCCAGTCGACAAATTTAAATTTTCGCCAGTGCTGTGCGCTGTAATCTTTGGCTATGTCTTCGGCCACTCAAATATTTTACGTTTTTGATACTAAATTAATTTCTGAAGTATAATTTTTTATTGTTTTTATATTTTTCAATGTATTTATTTTGTTTGTACAAAATTAAAAAAATTTTTAACGATACAATAGTCTTCGTTTGGCTAAACATCTACGAAAATTCAACGCGAAGCGACACGCAACGGAGAAAAATTTCAACACGGGATAAATTACAGTAATATACTTTTTCGTACATAATTGGTTATCCGAAAAATAAGTTATTCGAACAACCCCAGTCCCCAATTGATTCGGATAAACGACGCTCTACTGTATTAAATTCACCTGGGTAAGTAACTTTTGGTCTCAATGAGTTTTGTATTTTATCAAATAAAAAAGAACAATTTCTCATATACATAACAGAAAACAGATAAAAATTATTTCGCAAATATTCAAACGGCAATTACAGTAAATATAGAATAACATAAATTTGAACAGACGACTTTTTTAAAAAAAAATATTTCTACTTAATTCAAAGTTATTTAATAGAGAATATGACAATTCTGATTCTAATACCAAACAATAGAACTTCGAATTTTTCATTTCCACTTAAATAAATATTCGAAAATATTAAAATAAATTTGCTATAAAAAATGTAAATAATTATAATGATTATTTACTTTGTTTTTAATTATATTGCATATTCCAAGGAACATTTCTATAAAGATTTGTATTTTGTTTTATCATTTATCATTTTCGTATGCAAGTAGCGTAAATAATGTAAGTAAACAATCTTTTTTATACTCCTAGTACATGTAAAAATTGAAAAATCTAAAAAATATATCATAAATTGTTATACAATGTCAATAACCTACGAAATTTCATCTTACAAAGCATCTTTTCTTATACATATATATTTAATTATAATACTTTTTAAAAAAATACTTGCATACGAGATACAGTTATTTTTATTTTTAAACTGATTATTGCAATGGAATTGTTTACAAGAGAGAAAATAAATCACAGAATCTAAAGCATCGTTTAAAAAATAGTTAATTTTGAAACTTAATTTATGATTCATCTGGAAGTTGTAAAGAAAAAAATTTCATCGAATTTACTAAAATTAAATTATCGAAAAGATTTGTAAGCTCGTGAAATGCGAGAAGAAAAAATTAATTGATGTTTTCGATATTAATGAATGTGACGAAAGAATTAATCGATTCGATATTTTATAATAAACTAACGTTAGAAAAAAACAAATTTAGAAGAAAATAGTTTAGTTTGAAAAGAAGTCATTATTCTAATCTATTGATATGATTAAATTTTGTTCTAAACCAGAAACAATATCCATTACATAATGAAGGATCGATACTTCGCATTAAGGTTGAATTTGAAATCAAAACATAAAAAAAAATTATTTACAGTTATTTATTACAAAAATGCAGATTAAAAAATGTATCCATGTGAATACATTTCATATGATTTTGAAAAAAATAATTAACTAAAGTATATTTTGATAAATGTAATGTGTAAATGGAAGTAACTCTTTATTGATATGCAGGATGAAATTTTTTATGGTGAAATGCAAAGTAAAATTTTCTTATGGTGAAGTGCAGAATAAAATTTTGTTGTAGTGAAATGCATGGATTTTATCATAGTTACGAAATTACAAATTAAAGAAGACTCGAATTCTATCCGGCGGTGAAACTAAATATACGCTGAGAGAAATTTCATAATAAAACAAAATTCTTTTCAATTTCGATTTTATATTTAGAAACGATTCTACGAAATGTCCTTAACCTTTTGAAAGTTTATACTAATATGAAAACATTTTCATTTTAATTACTTTGTTTATACTGAATTAAAATACTTCTCCTCATTAATTAAAAATTTGTTGAAACAGTTTATAATTATATTTTCGGAATAAAGCCATTGTTTACTCGAAATACTATCTTAATTATGAGTCGAGTTTGAGAAGAAAACCATAAAATATAACCGAATAAATATACAAAATTCGTTATTTGAAGAACGAAATATTGTAATTTACAGTTGTTAGATGGAATCTCAGTTCGTTAAGAGATAAACATAATTAGTTGTTTTCCCGTTTCAAAGCACTGAATAGAAAATTTCAATGCGCATCGATCTGAAAATAAGAAAATAAGAAAGATATCTGCAAATAAATTTTCATGTCGATTTTAGAAAATGACGTATGGCAATAACAATTATCATTTGGCAATTACAAAGATGGTCCTGGTGTTTCTCAACTGGCATTTTAATACGAGATATTATGTGACGTTGCACGATATATTGCAGATTTTAGTATCATGAACTTGTGTATTCAACATTTACTTGATATATACCAGACATTAATAAAGAAAATTTTAATCATCACTTTAACAAAATTTACATTACATTAGACTGATGAGATCTACGTTTAAAATCGAATTTAAAAAATTGAGTTTAACATGGTAAAAACAATTGTCGATCCGGTTGAATCTCTAAATAAATTTTGTACTACGGATAACGATCTAAATTTTACATTTGAATAACTAATTATTCAAATGTAACAGACCTAATTGAATTGAACTAGATATAAAATAGTCTAGGAGACTATGAATATAAAATAAACGAAACGTTTCCTAATTTTCTTAGTTTTCTCTGAGCAATTTCAAGTAATCAACTGTAAATGCAATTAATTAGTCGAAGATTCGTTGAAAATAATTTATTAGAAAATTGGACAGATCGAACGCACATCAATTTGTATAAAAACAGTTTAATTATAGAAAGTATTTATTACTATTAAATATTGAAAATTAATAATGAACAATATTATATATAAAAACGATCATTGCCTTTTCAGAAAATTATTTACTGTTAATTCCTATTTGCTTTTTATATAAAGTTTATACTGTGTTAATTTAGTATAAAGTTAGAATTATCAGAGAATATTTTAGTTTCTAATAACAGAGATTTATAAAAAAATTCGTAGGATATCTTGTATTGAAAGTTGGTAGTTGTTTCAATCTTTACCTTGTCATATATCCTTTAGTAATAAATTGATTCAATGACATTTTTGATTTGACGTGAAACCTATTAAAATATATGACATACACTAAAACTCTTCTGCTTTACTACATAAAAACAAACCGAAATTTCATTCAATTCTTCACTTTAGTAGAAATTCCAAAGTTTTCTTTGTATTTGAATACTACTTTCATTTAAGCGTTTCATCAACAAATCGTTTGGTTCAAATGTATTTCCATTTTCTATAGTTTCAAATAAATTCGAAGATACTTTTGACAGTATGCACTGTAATGTACGTATCGTCCTGAAACTGAACTGAACACTTGATTAACAGATATACATGGAAAAAGCACACTTCATCGTATTGCATCTCTATTCCCTATTCACTTGTCATTTCTAATATCAAACAGTCATAACTTGAATTGAAACTTTTCTGACACATCTTTAATGTCTAATTTCTGAATAAAAAATGTCTTAATTTATAAACAATTAAGTAGTTTAAGTAATAGTTAATTAAAATACTTTATTTTCTTTTCATAAATATAATTATGCCATTTTTTCGGTTAGAATTGACTACTCAAGAGAAACTAAAGCTACAAATATAATTCTAGTTTTAGTGTTTTTTCGTGCAGGTAAACAACAAAGATTTAAGAAACTGAGGCATTTGACCGAATTAAGTACAAGCAACAAAATAAAATCAAACTGTTCACGAATACAGATTGGAAATGACTTTTGGAGGCAAGCAGTAGATGGGGAACAAGTGACAAGCGCGAATGACGTGGTAGTTGCTACGTGTTCAAAAATAGTTTTTTTTTAAAAAGTCAGGCAAAAAAAGTTAGAATGATTACACTCTAATTTGAACTCAGTCATATTATTGTAACTATAAAAACAGTTAGTGCTCTGTACAGACCTGTGCGCAGCATTTTTTAAAAAATTGGAATTTAAAACATAGCACTTTATTTTTTCATAACGTAGTTTATTAATTTTTAAAATGTGTAACACAACACTTAGAAGGAATTGAGCGAATACAAAATAATTATAAGTTATATACAATATAGTAAATAAAATAAAACAAAATTTAAATTAAACATTTAAATTTTATTTAATTTTTAAATTTTGCCCAAATGTTACACCTCCAAATCACCCCGTGTGTATTCGTTCGTTCTGTGGGTACTCACTTCCAAATGATAAATTTCACGACTCTCGAAGATTAAAGGATTTTTTAAAAAGATTTCTTCTTAGTAAATAATTCAAGACACTATTTTTAAAATACTGCAAGTTAAGTGAAACAGTAGTTAATGAATTTAAGCTCTTTATTAGTTTAACTTTTGTTTACTAATCATATTTTATTCTCAATTTTCAAAACAGTATATCGAGAAGAATTATAAGATTCATTTTTCATTTTATAAACACACTACTTGAAAATAAATATGTTCTGAATGAAATATTAACAACTACTCATCAATTATACATGTTTATTATAAATAACAAACTGTAAAAAAATATAAATAATCGTATAAAATAATTCTGTAATTAATTTTTTATGAGAATATTGTTCTCCAATTTTTGTTCTTTATTCTTTATAAAAAATAAAAATACATGGCGATGTCCAATAAGCAAGATAAGACACCTCCAGATTAACAATGAAAAAACATTCAATTAAAATGTTTATTTTGATACTTTTTAAGCAGAATTATTTCTTTTTGGCAAAAATTATTTTCAGCTTTTAGAATAAAAAAATAAGTACGTTACAATCAAATGTTACTGACATAATCCAGATTAGTTGTACAGATTTATGAAATTTTACACTACAAAATAATATATTTATCTTATTTGCTCTTATGCACTTTATTGATATTAATATCTTATAAAAATCTAAGATTTAGTCGAAAAGAAGATGGAAGTTTATTCAATGTTTATATAGGATATATTTACATTTCTACAGAATATAATGCATGTTTATTGATATTTATGTATGTATGGCTTATACACAATTCCACTGACCCAAGGCCATTTCATAAGAATTTACATTTTGTGAAAAACCAATTTCTTTATTTTGGTACCTTCGTCAGCAATAAGTTTATTTATTATCAGAAAACATTTCTACTTTAAATAAATTCGAAAAAATATAGAAAAACACAAAAACAAGCAAACAATAAAAAAACACTTCGGAAATCAATACTGTTGAATGTAATGTTACGATATTAAATATAATAATTTGTAAAATATGGCGAACAGTTAAAGTTATTTAAAAAATATAAATTATTTAATATTTATTAAAATATTTAAAAATTGAATTGAAAATTTGATTTATTTGAATAATAAATCAATATTATTTATCTATTCATTTTGCTATTTGCTTAGAATTTTTCATACAACAAAAGTTAATTAAAATAAAATTAATGATGTTTTAGTATAACGTCTTTATTCATTTGTCTTTCTATTCAACGTGTGAATAAATATATATTTATAATTACTTCTAATCTAAATTATTCCTTTAACATTGTATATATAACAGAATGTTTAAATAGATTTTTTCTTTGAATTTTAGACATAAAAATTAGTATTAATGAATATTATATTAATTTATCAATTAATTAATTTGATATTTAATAAATAAGTAAAACTCGAATAATTAAGCATTTTAAAGTGTAATATAATATAATTTTTAAATAATAGTAAAGAAAAATAAATAAAATTTAATTTGCCATAACAAAAATGATTTTCATAAAATTATTTTTCCATTAAATTCAATGGAATCAAATCAGAATTCGATTAAAATAATAATGAATATTTAGATGTAGAATCAAATTAAATATTCTTATTAAAGTTTTGGGTTAACAAAAAAAGCATAATTCGATATATGATAAATTCGATTTATATTTGTACTGAATTAAATGTCAATTATATTTATTTATAAGAATTTTCTTTATTAATTTAGTAATTCTCGAAAGTAATCTGGCAAAAAGGTATATGGGCAAATAAAGGTAAGAATGCATCTCAGGGATAGAACAATTGATTGTCTTCGAAAGAAGAAAATTAAATATACTTTGTGATCAACCAGAGTGAACATCACCTCCGAGAGAAGAACAAAAGATAAAGTTGCATCTCACCAATGATAGGATTGTTGCTATGGTTACCAGTAACTACAACTAAAATGACGGTCGAAACTGTAGAATGTTACGAAACAAGCTCTTATTCTCTCGACACATTTCTTAATTATTTAAAAATATATAACGAAGATCCACCTGTAATTTGCCATCTTCGTTCTTCATGGAAGAAATTTGCAATTTATGCGTATTTATAAGCGTTTTTTTAACATAAATTATTAAGAGTTTAACTAATTTAAGAAATTTTAAAGGAATTTGTCAGTGTAAACCATCGAATCTTTATGATTTAACGATAGTACTGTACGTTCGGAAACTATCGCGATACTGATCTATGAAACAACATAAAGCATATAACACAGACTCGAATATATTTTAATATTATTATTTAGAATAATTAAAATAACATTTAAAAAAAGAAAGATAAAGAGCGAGTGGCTAACTTTAACAGAATAATTAGTTTAAGAACGAGTGGAGCAGCGACGATAACTATTCGTAGCTAACTGGTCAAAGAGCGACGCCATGCGGACATTTTCGACGTTTATCGGCGCGTGCGCAGTCGGAGGCTGTGGCTGGATCCGAAAGGCTCGCGAGAAATCTGCAGCCTGTCGGAAACAATGTCGTCGCTCGAGGCTCGTACGGCCAAAGTCCATGGAGTTTTCATATGACCGACCGATTTCACATCTTCTAATATCATTATGAAGGAAGTTGTTCTGACATGGAAGCTGGTCAGCTTCACTTGCATACTGGCGTTGGTAAGACCCGTTCCTGAAAAGTTACCCATAGGTAAGTACACTATGTAAAGACACCTGATAGCGCCACTTCAACTATGTAATTACATAATTTAATTCGGCGATTTTTTTCCCTTATTTACGCCAATTCCGCATTATTTTCGTTTTCTTTTCGCATTTTCCTTTATTTTTCCATATTTATATTTTGTTTCTAGCAACTGCAACAAACTTGTTAAATACGCGAAAAGAAACTTTATTTTAAATACAATAAGCGATCAGTCGAGATATTCATAAGAAAATTAATTTTTTATCAATAATTTTAATTCATTTATAAATATATTTTAAGCGCAAATTATTCGTGTTTATAATATTTTTTTGCGCCAAAAAATATATTTTAATTTTAAAAATGGTAAAAAAAATATAGAAAAAAATTATTTTTAGAATTATTTTTTTATTAAGAGTAATAAAATAGAAATATATTATTTTTAAAATAAAAATAAAATATAGGCTTTAAGCTTACGTTGTTAATTATAGAAGATGCAACAAGTATTTTAAAAATGAAAAATTTTTATGTTAAAAATGTTTAGAGATTCGATTACTTTTAATCTAATTTCGAACGATTAGGAAAGATCTTGAAGTCGTTTATTTTATATTTTATGAGCGTATATCGAGGTAACTATTTTTCTTGCAAATTATGCAGTTTCTTCTAGAAATTATTAAGTTATTTTTATAACGAAATAAGAATTAATTAATTACGTAATTAGTGCGAAAGTTTTCTCATTATATTTAAATATACTTGAAGGAAAATAAAGGAAACTTTTATAGAATATTTTATACATTTTATACTTACCTCTAATTCAAAGTATGGATTATATAATTATTATTCAATAGTTAATCATTGTGCTGGAGAATAATTTACGTGTTAATAAACTTATGCGAGCATCCTCGCATCTAATGATATTAATAGGTTTCCTGTTATAGAGATATATTAAGAGCAATCTCGTCTATCAATTTATTATCAGAGAAGTTTGCAAACCGATTCATTTCCTGTTTCATTTATTATTTATTTTCGTGGAGAATATATTTTTCTAAGTCATTTACTTTTAACATCTTCATTTCCTCATTATCATGTAGAAAATTACTTTCTACCTAATGTAAAGTATATTTATGTAAGAGATGAGAGACGTTTCCTTATAATCTCTGTTATACTAAGAGTTAGCAATTTCATATTTAGTTTATAGTACTCGTAAAATTAATATAGATTTCATAAAATATACTTTACGTAAAAGGAGATTATCTAGAAGATAATCCAACATAAAGTTTTAATTATATTTATATATTACGATAGTAAATGCTAGTTAAGCCATGTAAAGTTTCTGGGAATGTTATTTGTGTTTAGGAGTTTGAGATTTTTGTGAATATTCAGCGACACTTGTTTGATTTTTATTTATTTCTCCTGCACGAAACTATTTTAGAGTGTAAATTAATAAAGATTTTGTAATAAATATTACATATATACTCATATATAGCCTATATAATATTTTTTAATGTAAACCTACACATTAAACAGATATTTTAAACAATATAAAATTACAGTATATCTCTTGTAAATTTTAATACATGCATATTAACTATTCAAAACTATAATTGAAGTGTTTTTATTTATTTTTTAAATCAATAATTCATGAAAATTATGTCATTTTTACGATATATTAATGGATAATTTGATATATTCAATTGTATGACGTCTTTATACATTTTTTGTCTTTTTCCTGTTTCTCCTAGGAGCCATCTTCACACCGGGAACACAGTCCTTACATACAGCTTTCGAGTATGCCATCTACCTTCATAATACCAGTGATAGCCAAGCGAGATTTAAAGTAAAAGCTGTTATTGATGTCCTTGATTTGGACGATCCCTTCAAGATTTCCAGAACACGTAAGCTATTTAATGTATCCTTCATCGAATATTAGTCGATAAGTGATACATGAAAAATATGTTTTACTTTCGTTCTTGAAAATCGTACTTTATAAATAATATACCCTTAAGGTATTGCATAGTTTGAAAAGTAAACTTTTTCAAATATTTACTCGAATTTTATACTACTTTTTCAATAGAATTCAAAAGAGATAGTAAAGTTTCCTTCAAAAGATTCCTTTCTACATTCTGGTTATCTTATGTTATATAACAAATCTCGAACAGCAATAAAATACGTCCAGATCCACAGACGTAAATTTCATGTTAAGCTAAGCCACCATTAGAATTTCGTCGATATATATTTATTTTATTTACTTATAAATATAACGTTTTATACAGAATTTTAAATATATGGTATAATAATACTTTATATCAAGATTGATTTCAATATTAAAATCATTTAAAACCATTAAATTTTATAAAATGACAGGAGAACATACGAAGTTATACAATCTCTAAAAAAAGAGGAAATGACTCTACAACAAAAGTAATTCCTCCTTTTCTTGGAATGCACACTGTTGCATGTTTCGGTACTATCATTTGTAAAATTTAATGCCTTGTGGGGCTCCTATGTCTTCACAGCTTCAAATACAAAAGAGAAGTTCAATATATTCTAAAAGAAAATAGAATAACAACATTCTAGCATTATCTCACATGACTACAAATTACTTTGTGTTAAGTCAATTCTTTATTAATGAATGTTAAGTCAGTAATTAATTTGTATACGATTAGTTTATATAATATTTATTAAATGGTAAATTACAACTATGAAAATTATGGAAATAATCCTGTTTGTTTAATTAGCTGTAAAATTTATTTTGATTTTACACTGATTTTTGAAGGATGTGTATACATTATTATGTACAGTACTGTACAGTCTTTAAATCTGACTATATATTATACATAATATAAAAAATTAATTATTATTTAATTTTAAAGTAATATGTAATTTTATAAAAGATTTGGAATGTTGGATTTCCGCAGATTAATTTTAATTCAAACAAATTTCTTCTATAAAATTATATTTATTCTAATAAAACGAACAGAATTTTACAACATGGCTTCTTATTAATTCATTTAAACGTACTCGTATCGATTATTTTAACTTGTTTTTAAAATTTTGTCAACTTGCGTAAGCAAAAAATAAAAAATAAAAAAAAATTATAGTGGAATATTATTATGGAGGAAAGAAATTAGTTTTTAGTACGGCGTTCGGCGTATAAAATAAAAGAGGATAAAGTAAAAATGCTTCAAAAAGTGTTGTATCTTTATAGTTGTACAAGCAAAGAGTAACTATCATATTAAATTTTTATGATTCCGGGAAGTGTTTCTGACCCGAACTGCATTGCGGAGAACCTCTTCTTCTGTAAACAACTTTAGGACTGAATCGAGAGATGTAAATTTAGTGGTACCGCTGCCTCGGGCCTTTCCTGTGTTCACAACTGGGTAAGCAGAAAAGGTCACCACATATAAAATTGCTAGATATATTAGATTCTTGGTGTTTTCCTCGAAAAATATAAAATCTTGGATTAACTAAAAAGTCATTAAATTCCTTTCGGGAATTGCATAACAATTTTTTATTTTTTTACATTTTCGTAAAATCTATTGTTGTAACTGTAATGTTTGTAAAATTTCTCTTCTAAATCCTGCTTTGCTTTGATGCTTTGAAGTATTAAATTAACTTTATTTATTCGTGTAGAAGACTGAAGCATTGTTTAATAGTCTTAGGCTATAATAAGATAATATTGATTAAAATGATCACATTGTTAATGATTTTATAATCCTTGCTTTCTAAACTGTATTATTGAGTAAGAATTGTAAAATTCATTATATAATTTTAATATGTTTAAAATAAGCTTTTATTGGTCATGTTTTTTCGAAATTGGGATGGAAGATGATGGGATGACCTCGCTCCACCATACACATTATTACAGTACATTTACACATATATATCATGAGTAAATTCTACATTTAGTTGTTTATAGGATTTCGGGGTAGGGAGAATGGTGGAAATGGTCCACCCTAATACATCATTAAAATACATCGTCATCTGACTTATGTCTCTGCAAAGTTTCAGCTTCCGATCTTAATTAGAAGGGGATAAAATTTCAGTACGTTACAAAACAAATTAAATAAAAGCGTTTAAAAATTTCGATGTTAATTGATTAATTATCATTTATCAATCAACATCGATATCATAATAATTGAGTATCATGTGTAACACTACAAATAGTCAAAATTAACAGGATTACTTGTTGAATACTTAAATATCTATCCGAAATATTTTTATATATTAATTTTTAAAAAAATGTTTTATATCATTTTCATGGTCCGTTACGTTCACCTTCCTGTTATAGTAGTAATAATATTAACCGATATAGCTTTGATACGGAAGATGATCTGTAGCAGACATTAACAGAATAGCAATAACATTCAGTAAACGAATGTTATTATCGAGTCTTTCCAATCATGTCTAAGCATCCAGATGGATCTACGAGTAAGGGAATGTCATAAATACTATCCGAAACCGAAACCGATTATCAGAATGGGATGGGTTTCTTTAGTGATACACTCTTGTCACGGAAGCAATCTTCTCCACGTCATCGAGTTCCACCCGATTCTTCATAAACAGATTTTAAAGTTAAATCTATCGAGGTGTAAGCCAAAGTGCTATATATTTTTTTTTTCAAATTTATTTAATCATAAAACATATTCTAAAGTGTTATTTACTTTATGACGAATACTGAACATAAAGTACGCTGTTTTATAGATCGTCTGATAAAGAAAACAAGGAGTTATATTAAAAGAACACTTGCTTAATGATAATATGCAATAAATAAATAAATAAATACCCTATATCATTAGTTTTTTTAGATGTTCTTGGCTATTACCATTCTGTCTGCCGTGTTTCTTATCTTTAGTCAATACAACAGAGCTGTAGGTTGTTATACATTGGTCGTCCATCAGTATGGGTTGACATTAACGCAACTCGCGATATTCCAGCAGTATTGAGGGAGTAATTTTATTGTCCTGGTATATAAATAAAGTTCCTAGTGACAAAAAAACTTGGCTAAGAAAGAAAGAGAGAGAGTAAATTAATGGGAATCCCATCGAAATATATTGGAGTACGGAATCGTCTTTTTACATCATTACAAATAAAAGTAAGGATATTTATTCAAGTTTCTTAATGACTCTTCTTATAAACAAATTTCTTTTCGAATTATTAAAATGATTTAGCCTGTTACTTCTCACATAAAATGCGTAGAAAAAAGCATACAGATGGTAGTGACGCGAGGGAAGGGAATGGTAGAAGACACTGCCTTTCGTGCATCATCCATCAAATAATGCCAGAAACAGAGGAGTGAGAAGCTCCTCAAAGATGAACAAAAATAAAAAAAAAATAAAAAAATAAGAAATTGCTTCAGTTTTGTTTTCTTTATATGGCTAAAAGTTGTAATATTGCTCGATATTGAAGATATTATTAGGATATAATAGATTATATGACACGAACTATTATGTTGAAATCTCACTGTGACACTTTCTATACGAAACGAGGTTATTACGACTTATTTAAGAGTAATAAATCATTTTGAAGAGAACTACTTAGACAGTAATTAATTACGGACTTTTTAAATAAACATCGATTCGAATAGAATTAACTTTATAGCTGGGATAATACATATATTTATAAGGAAGAGTAACTTGAGTAATTTTATATGTTCTATCCACTCAGGCTTTAATTATAATGCCGGAATGCTAATTCTTCCACACATTCCTACGACAAAATTTAAAATAGTTATTAAGGAACCAATTTAGTAGAGTTGTAAAATGACATAGTAGTAAAATAAATACCCCCTCTTTACATAAGCAGCTTCATTTTCCAAGATATTCTATTAACATTTGTACTTAGATACGATGTTTAACGTCCGAATTTCTTGTTTGGATGATGTACAGTATGTTCAAATCGATAGATAGTGTTTATATGTAATTCTTTATCAATATATTTAAATTTCATTAAAAGTTTTTACATTTTAATGATTAAAAATAAAAAAGACGTCAAGGAAAATAATATAATTTAAATTTTACATACTTTACTAAGATATTTTTAGATAATTTGATTGTTTCTTTTGCTATTTTTCGATAAAAATGTTTTAATTTATACAAATTTTATTAAAATTAAAGTTGTACAATTTCTACTTACTCTACACCACTATTTCCCAAACTTTTTGAGCTACCACCCTTCTTTTAAGTGCATATATTTCTTACATTTTTTAAAATTTTTGTTTGTTTTGTCTTCCAACACCCCTACTGCCCCCTTGCTTTCCAGTCCCCTTGAGTCTTCTTCCAGCTTCAAGGGAAAGGTAGCGCATACTTAGGAAATCATTGCTCTATAAGAAACTTAGTAATTTGCAAGAAGTACAAATGTAGAATTCTTTCGAATTTTTTCGCATCATTTATTCAATTCTTTCGATAAAAACAATTTGCAATAAAAATTCATTTTAAATATTTTCGTGAAAATAAATTTATTTGAAAATATCATTTTATTTTAAAATAGGCATTTTGAAATCAAATTTTACAAGTAGAATTCGATAAATTTAATACATTTTCCTCGGGTTGAAACATATATCTATAGGATTATTGTATATTCAAACTGTAAAATTAAATTAAGTCAACGTTTCTTCTGTAATTTATAAATTATATTTAGCACGTTTTCCTTACAAATTTTTATCTCATTATTTAATTATTTCAAAAAAGAAAATTTAAAATTATGTAATTTAATATTTTTGTAGCAAACAGAAACTTCGAATGTTAGAAATTACTTCCAAAATGCAAAGGGGGAAAATATTACCGAAATAATAATATTTTAACAATTATTTTGATTATTTTCATATAAATATGTAGCGCGAGTTAAGATCTTGGAATATTTTTATTAAGAATTATTTGGTTTGTAAAAGATTTCCAATTTCACTTATCTTCAATTTGATAAATGCTTTTGAATTTTCGAGGGATTTGCTTTTATCAAATCTACAGTAATTACAAAATTTCCTACTCGCTGGAGAAATATATGCAGTGGGCCTTCATGTTTATAACGTTGAATAATATTAAGATTGTGTTTAGCCAGTCATAAATCTTATCAAGTAAATATTACATTATTATTGATTTCTTTTGCATAACTATATTTAAAGAAAATAATAAATTTACTATTAAGTAGGAATAAATGTTTTAAAAGATTCGGGTTTTTTCTGTATGTATGGATGTTAGTGTGTATGTGTGCATGTGTAAGTGGATGGTCATTGATGTATGATCTTGTTCACCCAATTTGAAGCTTAATAACTCCTGTCCTTTTCGTCGAAAATTTCTGAAATTTGGCAAGTCGGTTTGTGTATAAATGGCATTAATGCTATTAAATTTTGGTGGTTAAAGTTCGAGAGGGTCGGAAGATATAGGGGATTCATGTGCCATATCTCGAGTGAGGTCGGACTTAATGAAGANTAATAATTTTGAATAAAACTTTATCCAACTTTTCTTATACATAGATTATTTATTTTTATCACATGTTTTTTGTATTTAACTGTAATTAATATAATTAGGCGTAATTATATCTATTAATCCTTATCGCAGGATGAAATTTCTATTGATTTTTGACTAGATTTTATCTTAAATTATCAATTTATTCTTTTCTAAAAATCGAACCGACTTTATTACATGTATTCATACAATAGATTTTATTTTTTTTGCACTATTTAATATTACTTATAATACATTTAATTAGCGTTATTAATCGTAAAATGATAACACTCGAGTATGTGCATTGTAAATACCGTCTCTAATTTTTAAAGCAAGATTTTAATTGGATAGTATTTTTCGGTGTGATTTTATCGTGTTACCGAAATATAATTTTAAATAAAATTCTATTTAATTCTATTTTAAATTCTAAAATAAAAAAAATTCTATTTTCATATTTATTTATGATGGATTTGCTTTTATCAAATCTACAGTAATTACAAAATTTCCTACTCGCTGGAGAAATATATGCAGTGGGCCTTCATGTTTATAACGTTGAATAATATTAAGATTGTGTTTAGCCAGTCATAAATCTTATCAAGTAAATATTACATTATTATTGATTTCTTTTGCATAACTATATTTAAAGAAAATAATAAATTTACTATTAAGTAGGAATAAATGTTTTAAAAGATTCGGGTTTTTTCTGTATGTATGGATGTTAGTGTGTATGTGTGCATGTGTAAGTGGATGGTCATTGATGTATGATCTTGTTCACCCAATTTGAAGCTTAATAACTCCTGTCCTTTTCGTCGAAAATTTCTGAAATTTGGCAAGTCGGTTTGTGTATAAATGGCATTAATGCTATTAAATTTTGGTGGTTAAAGTTCGAGAGGGTCGGAAGATATAGGGGATTCATGTGCCATATCTCGAGTGAGGTCGGACTTAATGAAGATTTGACTCGTTATTATCATTTACAATTTTAATGAAACTCACCTCTATTTTAAAAATTAAGCTTTTGCCATTTTATAATAAACAATAATATAAACAGTTTTAAAAATAAAATCTCATAACAGCGCCACGCATAATTTTAAATTTTTAGCCGGAAATGTTACGCAGCTCGTCGATAGATTTAAAAAAAATGATTTTAGCGAATTACCTGTAATAATATTGTTTATACAGAAGGAGTTTATAGAAGATTTACAATGTTTTCTCCTCCACAAAAACTTGTTATGTTAATTTTATTGAAATAAAATTATCTTAAAATAAATTTCTGTACATAATATTGTAATTTTTATAGCGATTTCAACGATTTTTTGTATAATAATTTTACTTAAGCAGAAAATTCTTACCGGAATGTCATTAATAATTTTTTAAAAACAGAAGTTTTAAAATTAAATTATTGTAATAATTTTAATTACAGTTTTAAATAGAATAAGTTTTTGTAATTTAAATATTTTAATAATGTATAAATAAATTAATTATATAAATAAATTTTTTCAACGAATATTAATCATCACTTCTTTTAAAAAATTACACTTTGAATAGACTTTTATTGTACTTTGAAAGCTTAAATAAGGTCTTTTAATTATGTAAAAATAACTTGTAATTAATACTTTTCCTTTAATTATATAATAATAAACACGTTTTATCGTACAGAAAATAAAAATAACTGATTAAAGAATAGGTTACTTTTAAGTAAATAGGGAGCATTTCTTGTACGTATTGAATTCAGAACTCATGGGGAATGGGGTGAATTGAGTGTGATTAATGATTTGAGATGTAATTAAATCAATGTAGAGTTGTCGAGCTAATCGAAATTTAAAAGACCTTGTTCCTAAAAGTGAAAAAATTAAAAAAAAAAGTTGTATTAATTAAGGGCAAGTAGATTGAGTTTCAATGAAGAATCTCTACTGAATGATACTTTGTAGTTCATTGATTTTGTTGCAGATTTTTACGACTCTTCTTCCTATTTAAAATATGTAAATCTTAACATAATAAAATTTCTCTTTTATATATATTTTTATTTTCATCAAAAGAATATTTTACATTCGTTTTTAAATTATTTTTCTCATACAAAATCTTTCACTTTTGAGAAATTTATTACTTGCGCTGCTGACCTAAACAATAATATAATAATTAAATTCATCTGAATTATTTTATTGGATAAATTATAAAAATTAATTTAAATTTCTGTAATTATTTTTTTAAAAAAATTATACCATAAAAATAATTATATCTATGATTTTTATTTGTATAATTATAAAAATTGTAGACTTATAAATTCCCATTGTCGTCCGTCTGTCTGTTCGTCCTTTCTTAATCTGGAGAAACATCTTAGGTAGATGAAAGTCCGGATCTCATACTTATGCAAAATATAATGGCTCTTGGCTCTTTTAAAAGTCATGTGATACTTGGCATTTGCTTTATTGTAGATTATTTAAGGATTAACTCGTGATTATGAGAAGAATTTCACTTTTTATGCATAATAAATATGCAAAATTTTCTTTTATGATCCTGTTTTGCATGAAAAGAAAATATTAAAATTTTTATTTATTTATTTACTTATTTTTAAAATAAACATCAAATATTTATTTATGAATTTTTTATACCTAAACCTGTACAACAATATTTATATAGATGCATCTATTTATAGCTATTGTTTGTCTTAAATTCTCTAATTTACGATTAAATTTAATAATAATTATTGCTTTTGTTTTGTTTTTATGAATGATATAGAAACAGGATATAGTTCTTATAAGAAGCAAAATCTTTCAATGAATAAGAAAATCACGTCAGTAGAGATTTATGTCCCTTGGAAAAAAAAGGAAACAAGATGGAGATTAATGTGATGATATATGCAAGAATTGAATAATAAATGATATCCTGATTTAAAGATCAAAGAAACAGATAGAATATGCATAAGAATCGTAGGAAACTCTTAGAATAAAATGCAAATAATGTCATTTGAACGTACTAGAAGAATTGAGTCTTAGAATTCTAAAGAACGGTTCTTAATTAATTCATCTTAAGCAAATTTATAAAATTTTTAACCATTTTAAATTTAAAATAAAACAAGAATTAATTATAAAATTTATAGAATATATTTACTGACTTTATATTGCATGTTAAGTTATTGCATGAGCTATTTAATATTTGCAATTTTAATGTTTAGAACTGAAAATATTTATATTTTTAAAGGAAATTTAGCTTTAATATGATATTTGTAAATGTATAAATGACGAAAAATATATTTTTAAAATTATATTTATGTCGATTTTTTAAAGATTATCCGTATTTTTGGGAATGAAACATTTTTATGTCCGTTAGCATCAAGACAGATTTACTGTAAACTCTAACCATTTACAAATGTAGAAACAACTTTTCAATTTGAATAATAATTTTTTTTTATTTCTAAAGATAAAATTTCGTCTTTCGACTAAAACTTCTCAATTCTTGTCAAAGAAATACATTTCTCTCTCTGTCTCTGTATTACAGTTTCACTCTTTCATATATAAATCTACTGTATTCCTCATTTACTAGTCTACTTTCAAGTAAGTGCGATTGTCTGAATACTTTCTGAATTCTATATATTAATAATTAAAATGTAATAATTAATTTAAATTTAAAAGATTTTAAATATTATAATAAAATATTATTATTATATAAATTATACAAAAATAAATTAGTTAATTGTAAAGCACAACATGGTTTCTACGTATTGACATATACCAGATTGATGACACTATGCATCAAATTTTGGAATATATCGATGTAAAGTAATTAATTTCATTTTGTTAGATAAATAATTTATAATCTTGAATAATTTTGACACGTTTAATGTTGGTGTATGATCCTTAAATAAGAAATTGAACAAATCCAATGCATCTTTATTCGCCAAATAAAAATATTCAAACTTGACCAATTGGTGGCAGTTTATTGTATGAGGATCGAACTAAGTAGGATTATACCCACTTCTGCTAAAACAAATCCTTAACTTTATTAAAAGATTAAATAATAATTCCATGTCCTCTTTCTAAAAGAGCTACGTCACTTTAAAAAACTTATCTTCAAAAAATAGCAACTCTCATTATCTCAATTGGCACTCTACAGTCGCAAACAATTCGCCGTATCTATTGATACACTATTAAACACTCAGATTGACTTGAACCTCTAATCATCAAAAATACCATAACGTGGCCAATCGAATCGGTTCCTCACTCTGAACNTTTTTTTTTTTTTTGAGCATCAAAAATTATTTTCCATTACTAAAATTATACAAATAAGTTATTTTTAAGTAACCACAATAACATAATTATATGATAAATATGTCTTCAATTGAATGTTATTATTTGAAATCAGAATATTCAAGGTTCAGGATTATTTTGATTATTATATTCAATCGCAAACTATTATCAGCTTTTATATATGAATGATTCTATTAAAAATTTAGTAATTTTTTTACTGTAAATTTAAAGAAAAGTTTATAATTTAATTAAAATATTTGAAATTATTATTTTAATTTCAGTTCTACCACTTTATAGATGTTTGTTTATAAAAACATAATACATGAAAATGAATGATTTATTTTTAGTTTCTTTTAAATTTAATCAAGATTATTTAGAAAACCAAGGTCTTTTTGATCTTTTTGTATCTAATTATCATGTGTGTATTATGTTTCTTATGCACAATAGAATAAATTTGAATTCTGATGCTATCATATTGTAAATTTTAATGTTTGTAAGAAAAGATTCATTTATTGAATGACTTGCCTTGAGAAAAACATAATTGATTTTTTCTCCAGTGTTAATATTTTAGAATCCCTTGTCATTTTGCTGGTTATTTGTAAAGTGAATAGTTCCCAGCATTTTAATTTTATAAGGGATAAAATCATTCTTATATTTTTCCATTATATATGATGTTTAATTTTTAAATTAATCTTCAGTAAATAATCTAAAAATATTGTTATATGATACCTAGAAAAGATGTCTTGGTATAAAACAGCGTAGAAATATTTTATGTAGAAAATTATTAATGTCTTTTTAACTTGATGTAATTTAGCAATTAAATTATTAAAAAAGACATGAGTTAGTAATACAACTGTTAAATTAGCATGATATTCAATTATATATAAAATAAATTAGAAAAAAATAAAACTGCTGAAAATAATTATAATTAATCCCCATTTCAGTACATCTTTAATGTTCTGAATAAGTTAAGACAAATTCATGCCAAACATTCACTAGAGTATAATGATAAATAACTATCCTATTAATTTGTTATATATCAAAGAAATTATATTTAATTTTATCAATAAAAAATGAAAATTTCTTTTGAATTATTCTCAATGGAAGGCTATTTATTGATTGTTGAAGTAGAATGAATTAAAATGAAAACTGTTTCATTCCCATAATGTTTTCTCAGACTGAACAGAAACTGCATTCTTGCTTTATCAAAAGAGCTTTAAAATTTAAATTTAAAAGTTTAATTTCAATTAATTATATAGATACTTTCATTATATGTTTCTTATTTAATGATTATAGAATAACAATCTGTTTCTTCATTCTAATAGAATTTATACATAAAATGAAACTAAAACATTTCATAAAACAAAATTAAATTAGAACTTTGACATAATACATATTTATTTGTGATTACATTATAACATGCATAATTGAGATGTTTTATATCTACTAAAAAGTACTTTTGATAAACTCGGAATGAAACCGGAAGTTTTTTGGTAAGGGGATATCCCCAATTTTCCAACCATGTTAGAACGAAACCATGTTGTACAAGGGATATCTATATATGGTGTGATCAAAAAGTTTCCATTTTGGGACACTGTGGCAGTGTGTATGATAATGAGCAAGTTCAGAGTGAAGGTAAATAAAGACAAGAATAGAGACACATATGCTTAATCAATTATTCATTGACTCCAAAATGATGGCAGTATGTATTGTTACCAAATGCGTCCAAACAGGATCAGCTTGCAATTATTATGTGTATGGCTGCAAAGAAAAAGAATCAGTTGACATTCATTACAGAAATATAAAAGTGTATGGTGATTCATTGTGTCCAAACTATCATTATGGAATGGTGTTCAAAGTTTTGTGATGATCGTGAACAATGCAATATGTGAGTCAGTCAGGGAGACCATTCATATCCAATACATCTGACAACAGGCAGGCTGTGTATGATGAAATTATGGCAGATTGCCACATATCCATTTGTCAACTTTCATATGAACTTAACATTAGCTATGATAGTGTTCAGAGCATAAAAACAAACTTGGGGTACAGCAAAGTGCAGCTACTGGATACTCCGAAGTCAGACAATGATGTGAAGATGACTGTATCAGACATTTTTATGCAGCAGCCACCAGACTTTCATCAAAAGGACATTGTCAATCTCATTCAACAATGGGTCAATTGCCTTAATATTGGCAGTGATTTTGTATAACTTCGTACAACACCTTGGAGTGTACATCCCCTAAATGGATACTTTTTGATTATGCTTTAGAATTTAAGTATCTAAATAGCTTTTCTTTCCAACAAATATTGACAAGACATATTATCGATGAATATGTAGCTTTTGTCTTAACCACTACGGGTGATATAGAGAAAATAGTACTATGTATATAAGTCATAGCCATATGCTGAAATTTCCATTCAAGAAGTATTTAGCCATTTCCTAAAGTGCTAGCACATCCTGTAATAAATATTTGTTTTAGAATCTGTCTAGTTTTACTGAATACTTCTTGAAATGCCAATCTGGTTTCTGATGATATTGAAACAGATGTATATTTCAGTAACGAAATTAGTCATTGCACATAATGTTTTGTGGCTTATTAGAACATGGCATAAAATAAACCAGCTGAAATTTTTCACACTTCTATATGTTATAACTTTTTTGAATGCAAATGATTTGATAAAAATACACCTTTTTAATAAATATACATATAATATTGCTTTATATATCAATTATAGCAAAATAATTTTAGTAAATAATTATTTTTTATAAATGCAATAATACAGCAAAAATGTATATTTTATATTTTGAATTAATAATGCAGTAAACTGGACTAATTATCCAACAAGCTTGGGACCAGAAGTGGTCTGAATTTTTCAGTTTTCTGGACACCAATAAATATATACTTAAAATATAAAGTAAACAATAAAAAGTTAGAATGAAATTGTATTTAACAGATACAAATTAATACATTTCTAAAGTAAGAACTGACAAGCAAATTGATGAAAATGTTCAAATAATTTTGTTTGAAAAATATAGAAATAAAATTTTATTTCAATGATTTGACTCTATGTTAGAGAAAATTTTACTATTTTTTATGAAAAAGCAAGTATTGTCATATTGAAATTTAAATATATAACAGGTTTATATTGTGTTTAAAAGTTATTCTGAGTGGATATTTTTATTAGCTGAAATTTGTTAAAAGTAAATTAAATAAAAACAATTTTTAATATATTAAATTATCTGGTTTCAAAAGATTTAGAACTAGCATGTAAATTCTTTTAAGAATACCAGTTTATAAAGGTATCTAAAAACAAAATTATTTTGACCAGATGAAAGTATGTCAGATCAAAACATGATAGTATTTTTTAAGTTTATTTATTTGTTATTAAGTTTCTATATTTCTCTTTTTTCTCAAAAAAGAAGCTTGATTAGTCAAGAAGTTGATGTTTTTTGAACTAATTTTTATGAAAAATTAGTTTATGTTGTTAAAACTAACATCACTAAGAATAAACATTTATTAGTAATAATTTAAAATTTATAATATGTAAACTATAATATATATTTATGTTAATTTTAAATTTCATCAATAAAATCTGATGTATTAAATTAATTTTAAGTCTTAATTCAAAAACCCAAAATTATTAGAAAATGTATAAATTTTGTAAAATAAAAATGTTTGTTTCTAAATTACTTTTAAAGGTTAAATTGAAACAGAATTTTAATGACAAATCACTCCTTCATAAATTAACAAATCAGAACTTTACTGCTCTCCCAAAGTATACTAATTACATACAAACTTTTAACCTAAGTACTTTTGAGCAGACAAGCCCATCATCAGAGGCAGAAGTTTAATAATTAATTTTTGTTGTCATACAATTCATGACAGCAACAATTTTTCATTTGAAGTTCATTATCTGCAAATTTATAATAAATAAAATATATTTAATTCAAATTAAAGACCATAATTTTGAATTGAGTGTGATTCACACTAAATGATATTGTACAATTTTATTGTTTTACATATGCAACATTGAAATTGTATGACATGCAACAAAGTCATATATGTCATTAATTATTTGAAAATTCATTCCATAAGTATTAAATTATGTGATGATCCAACACTGTTCTTTTTACATTTAGTGCCTTTTTTCCTTATATTTTATGTCAGTTTACTAAGTAAAACATAAATTTATTGAAAAATTAATAAATTGAACTATATCAATAGGCGGAACAACTGCAAATATATAATCCAAAAATTACTAAAATTATCTGTAAGAATTGTACATTCTGAACAATTTAAATTGTAATTTTATAACCGGCTATTCTTGAACTGAATCATGTGAACCAATCTTTTATATTATTGTGCCTGTAAGGTAGACTTGCTAATTATATTTTGATTTAATATTCTAAACTAACAAGTAATTACACTGCCTATAATTTGCATCTGAAAAAAATTTCATTAATAAATTGTTTAAACCTTTTTGATAAAAAAAAAGTATAAATATATTATATAAATTGTTGTTATTAATTTTTTATTTTATATAACAATATCAGAAATTACTATATTTTTATTCAATAGCTGGTTATTGTTAGAAATTTAATAACTGCTGTTTCAGTTTATTTAAAAATTATAATGCATAGGATAATTGTTTTTAATTTATTACATAAATATTAAAATTCTTTCATGAACTTGTTTAAACAGTTTGGCTGTATTTTTTGAAGAAATAATTATTTTATCAATCATTAAATGTGTACTCAATATTTAGGTCCATTTACTTCTTTGTTTATTTAATTGAGAATGTAAACAAAATATTTTTTCCCCGAAAAGAAATCGTTGATAAATAAAAGTTTATTCGATATTCTATGCTATTCGCTCGCTTATATTCATTTCTTTGGCATTATATTATTACTGCAAGGTAGAAGAATGCCTCTTGAGGGTTCCTGGATCTCCTTTATCTACATCTAAACAGCAAGAGATCGTCGTTTAACTTGCTTACAAAAAAAGGAAAAAAGGAATTTACCACTCAAATAGACTTTTAATTAACTTATAATTAAAATTTCTATTCGAGGAACGGCACAGAATTTTTAAAATATTTTATATAATATATTTAAATATAAACTCATTAAAGAGTATTGAATTGAGATGGTTTCAGTAACTTGATACATACTCTTATACATTTTTGTTTTCAAGGAATTAAGAGTTTTAATAAATAAATTGCTATAATAAGTCGAAAAAATATCTTAAACAATTATTCCTTTATTATTTTCAAATATTTCAATTAGTAATTCGAGAAAAAAGTCATAAAATGTAATTTTAAATTATTATTTTTATTAAATAATAATTATATTTAATACGTATTCGTTTAGTACGAATTTAATTTGTAATGGAATATTTCAATAATATGAATTTCGATTGTAAATGTAAATTAAATGGCAGAACAGAAATATTTGAGAATAATTTTTTTTGATTCTAAGATTTTAAAATATTCTCTTAAAGGAATAATTATATAATAGTAATTGTTATTCATTTTTTAAAATAAATTTTATCATTAGACTTTGTTTTCAATGCATTTATTAAAACTTAAATTTGATGGAATTTTTAATATTTAATTGAATTTAAATTGACAAAAGATTTAGTTTAATTATATAAAAAGTTCTTAAAACTACAATTTTGTAGATTTTTCTTCTTCGTATTTAGTATTAATGTCGATAAATTTTAATCTCTAAATGTTTAAAATATATATTTTGTATCATCTTAATTATTGTTAATTTAATATGAGTAATTATTATGATTATTAAATTAAACAAATTGATGAAAACTTAAGATTTGTTAAAGTTTATAAATTTATAATTTTAAACAAATATTTAATATAAGAAAAATGGTTTAGATATTGACGATGGATAAATCAAAATTCAGTAATTTCTTTTGTTTATTTCGAAAAGATAATTCTAAATTTTTATTTTTCTAAATATTTGAAAACGTTTTTGGTCCAATTAATTATTATAAATTACAATTAATTTGTTTACAGTGGACTTTATTGTTATTTAATTAATATAAATTACATAAGTTTGATTTCGAAACAGTTGATATACTACACACACAAACGTATATGTACAGTACAATACACACACAAACGGTTATATGCTAGATATATATACTTAAATATTTTATCTGAAAACACGAGAATGTCTCATTGCTCACTAAAAATTACACTTGTAATCTTGAAAAAATATTAAAGCATTAAACATTTCTTTAACTAGCACTATTCTACGTTTTTGTGAAAGTTTTTTTTTCTTGCTTTATATATCATTCCTTTTACTACTAAATTATCCTGATATTTTTCATTTAATGTTCTCTATTTATGTAATAATTTTGAATAAAACTTTATCCAACTTTTCTTATACATAGATTATTTATTTTTATCAAATTTTATTTTATCAAACTTAGAATTATAAGAAAATGGTCATAATAAATTTAAGTTTGTAGTAGAGACAACTCTTTCGTTTGTAAACAAATTTTCCACACTTGTTTAATTTCACTTGTATATATTGGAACCATCAATCACCACTCACATTTGATAATGATGGAAATTTGTAGCATGAAATCGTTAGGTATTCCTTTACTATTTGTATTCTTAAAATTATTTGTTATTATTATATTTACTCGCTAACTTTGAAATATTTTCTCATTCTTCTCAAATGTACAATATGTCCCGTAAATTCTTCTGGTTCCAATTTTTGGCCTTATTTTTTCGCGATGTTTTATAGTTGCTCTTCTACAATTCAACTTCTAGTCTAAATCTTAAAACTAACTCTTTTCTTCGAATGCTAAATTACTTATATTTTTTTCGTTTCGAAAAGAATCTTCTTTCTTATGATCTATATTGTAACTCCACGTATATTTCCCTGTTGTCATACATAGCTATTTCTACGCACCAGTCTTGAATTGCAATAAGATCTTATCCTTACGTTTCATCTCTTCATCTATATTTTCATCTTCCTTTATAACTTTCATATTCAACATATGTACTTTGACACTCGGATGTTACGCGCTTCGTGTCTTATTTATTTTTTCCTTTCCACTATCGTGTTTATATGTCATATCGACGTCAAGTAATAGCGTAACTCGCATGCTCTATTTGCATCGTTTCATATCTTATTCATGCATTTATAAATACAGAAAAATTCCTTAAAATTTAGTTTATTATTGCCTTAACATAATTACAATACGTAAGGAATTAATTCCTTACGTAACTAATTATCTTTTCACTTAAATATAAATTACACTAAGTAATTTTGTTATCATTTATTTCTTTCCAAGTATGGCGATTCCTAAAAAAAGTAACACACCAATTATATTTTTGAACTCAGAGGACCTTAGAACAATGAAAAATGCAAAAAAAGAAAAAAAAGTTGAATATTTTTCTGTTTTTATGGACGTTAGTGTGTATGTGGGAGGGACACGATTTTGTTCGCTCACTTTTAAAGCTTAATAACTCCTGTTCTTTTTAACTAAAATTGCTGAAATTTTGCAGAGATATTTGTGTATTAAGGAGAAATAGTTCTAGAAATTTTCATAAAAATTGGACCATTGGGTCGGGAGTTATCGCTTCATTTCCTTAACATCTCCCGAATCAATCTGAAGACTTAAAGGTAATGGTAGCAATTATCAAGGATGAAAACAAATAAAGAATATTGGGAAAGTCCAACAACAACATTGACAGCTTTTCTTTATTATTTAAATCGAAGTTTACCTTAATTATTGTACCATAACAACAAAAATTAGTATTAAGAATGTAGTAAACATTATAACATGGGAAAGATTAAAAACATCATTTATTTTAGAATAATAATCTAAAATTTCTGTACAGATATGGACAAGAAAAATTATTAACGTAACCATTTAATTTTGAATGAATATAAAAACAAAAGTCACACGTAAATTTGCGATAATAGAATATAGACTATGCAACAAGGAAAATCAATTTATATAACCAGATGGTTGGGTTATAAATATCTTAACTATCAGCAACTAATTGCAAATTACTGTAAGGAAGTATCGATATAAATTATGCAACAGGCTATCTGTAACTTATTCATTATTACAGTTTTCATAATAGATGCTGTTATGAAAATATTTTCTAACATTTATCTACGCTTTTAATTATTTCCGTTTGTTTTTCTCACTTTTCTTTAAATATTTATTAGAAAAAGTTAAAAGAAAAACGTCAATTACAAGAATAAATTGCCAGAAAGGTTTGTTAATTGCAAATCTTTCTGGTAATTTATTCTCGGAATTGACAAAACTTGCAAATTTCCTTGTGGAAATTTGCAGAAAATTGATATTATTTGCAAAGTTTCATTCAACGTAGCAAAATAAATAAATTTATTACCAAGAAATTCATATTAAAAATCTGAATAATAATGTTTTATGACATAAAAGTGAAAGAAAATTCAGAATTTATATGTATTATTACGAATATTAACACGTATTAAGATCATTATAAAAGTATTTTAATATTAATTTTGGTTTTTGAATTATTTATTAATTTTTAAAAGGATAATTTCGGCTTTACGACGTATTTTTTTGCCGGTGTGTCAATTTATAAAGCGTTGAATAAAACTTTCTTTAGGCCTCGGAAATCACAGCTTTAATCCAAATTTCAGACGTAATCCTATTCTAAAACTTTTTATTAGTGTTTTGTTATCAAGAATTTTTGCATTAGAACTTTTTATATTCCGTAATAAATCAATACGTTGACAGTTTTATGTGTTAAAATTACAATAGTGATAATTGATTTTTTTGATCCGCATGTAAAATAACTTTTATATAAAATATTGAATAATTTAAATTTCAATTCGATCGAGTCTTCGATAGTTTTTAAATATATATTTTTTCCCTCTTCAGAAATGTGTATTACGTTCGGTGCTACTAGAAGTAAACATTTATGAAATCGCGAGAAGTACAGCAACGTCGTTGCTTTACTTCTTGCATTTTTCATGAAATTCTTACTTTATTTTCGCCTGGAGCATAAACCAATAATTTTTAAAATTTTATTTATTTATTTATTTGCAGTCTGTAATCAACTCAGTCGTGGTATATTCGCATTGGTTTCACCGACGTCAGAACCGTCCTATCACACTCTGGCTGCCTATACCAACACCTTTCAGATGCCTTTGGTCAGCCCTTCGTTTCCGGAAGCCGGGGCTGACCGCGACATGCAATTTGCCCTCAACATGAAACCCGTTTATTTGCGTGCAATCGTCGACGTCATCAAACATTATCAATGGAAGTCTATCATTTATTTATACGATTCGGACGACGGTGAGTCCTAAACTTTATTTTTGATTCCTGTACAATTTGATCGTGTTCCGTAATGGTTATACACTAAAAAATAATGGAGAAATTTAAAGTTTAAGCGATGATATAACCAACTTTTTACGCAGAAAATATCTTAAACACTCCATCTTGAACGGGGCGTGAGTTATAATCATGCATTCATATAAGTTACATCCCTGTTCAAGGTATAAACTTAAGTCTGTGTTCGGTTTAATAATTATATGGACGTAAAGATAATTTGCTCTGTGGAGCATAAAAGTGGAAATTTGGAATCATTAATAATTAATTTCTTGAAATTACGAAGGGGAATTGTTAAAATGCCGTCTTATCATTTTACACGATTTTTGTTCTCATTTTATGCACCGGAATAAACTGTGCATTTCCAGAATAAAATATAAGCAGATATCCAATTTCTCATTCCTCGATTTAGAAATGATTTACCAAAAAATTCAAAAAAAAAAGATAAGATGTTGAATGAATGTTTGTATCAAAAGGTTTCGTATTCCATGATATATAAAAGAAAAAAATGTGCAGAAGATTCCTTTTTCTATTCTTGTAATATTCTCGAATCTGTGCATTTCCATTTTCTAAAAATTCACTTTTCTCCACTTTCTTAAAATAAAAATTTACGAATTGATTATCTTTTTCGATCTTTAGGAAAACTGAAAATCAATACAAATATGCGATATGACAATAAAAATGAAAATCATTATCGATTTTACCTGTTTAGTCACAAAAATAAATTAAAAATAGATTATAGACGCCATTAAAAACTTAATATATCGGAATTTTGTAAATTAAAATTTATTACTAGACAAATAATTTTTACGTATTAAACTTCGTAATAAGAATTTTTATTAAAATTAAAAATTAAAAAGAAAAAAGATATATACATTTTTTATTTTCCTTAACTTTTAAAAATTTGTCGATGTTGTATTGTAAAATATTTTGAAAAATTCTGTGAAAATAAAATATTTCTTTTATCTATATTTTTATTTTAGTAATGTAAAACACTTTGGAGTAGAGTTAATGATGCTTTTAAGCGTGAAAGCTTCGTATAAAAAAGAGAATTTGCATGAGTGGCCACCACCGAAAATTTCTCTGTTAGAAGCTACTTCATTTTAGTTAAATCCATTCGTTGTTTAAACATTTCAATAACTATTTTATTTAAATATTTTTTCTTCATAGTATAAATAATCGTTATTTCTCACTCATGGCTCAGATTAAAAGCGCATCGAACGGGAAATTAAACGATATAAACGGAAGTTACGTAAAGGAAGCGTGAAGTTACGTATTCGGAGTTATTAATTTGAATGCGGTCTATCGGATGGCGCCGTATCTCTAGTGTAAGCCTTCGTTTCTCGACTTAATGGCCCGGAATTCATTAAATTTTGCCCGTCCCCTTTTTTATTTTATCGAAACTCTGGAGATGATGTAGTATATCGCGGCCGTCATTTATTCTCTTGTTTATTTTTTTTGAAAATTTCCCTTTCTAAGTACTACGAAGTACTTAGAAAGGGAGTCTTAGTTTTGAAAATTTCTCTTTCTAGTTCTACAAGAAATATTATTTCTTGAAATAAAACATGTAAAAATTTTCTTTTTTTACATTTTAATTTGTATACGATGATAGTTTGTTTTTGTATCACCGTTACATGCATTTATTTATTTTAAATAGAAATAAATTTAATTTCTCTTTGGAAACATTTACTAATGAAATGCTTTACATTTAATTTTCTGTCAATAGCGTTTTTTTTATTTCTCTAATTTTCCTTGATTAAGTAATTAGCGAAAGGTTCAAATTATAAGAAGAAGAAGAAAAAAATCGAGATTACGTTGCTTTTCATTAATGGCTCTTTTTATTTGTTCTGCATCCGAAGGAGATGCCATTATTATTATTATATTATTCCCAATGCTTCGTTCAGGTAAAAAAAAAAGAGAGAGAGAGAGAGAGAGAAGAAGCTATTAAAAAAAGAAGTAGGAAACGTTCTTAAGTCCGAATAAATTTTTGGTAGTATTTAAATGAAAGAATTTTATTTTCGATTGTTTGAGTGCAGAAATGGATGAATTCGTCCATATTTTTCTCTTCTCTTTTGACTCAAAGGCAAATGCGGCTTAGTTTCGACTGGTATCGTAAAGGTGTACAAAGCAGATACAACATAAGCTTTCGAACATGGTCGTATCGATCTATCTTAGGTCAGGCAGTCATGCGGCAGCTCCACGTTTTCTCCACTGTTAGGTATGTACGTGTTTGATGTCAATACGACTGATGGCGGTTGCTCGACGATACATCATTGGCTTCTTAGAGCCCGCTGTCAAGCTTTAGTTTACAGCAGATTCTTGTCACCTCCGCAGAAATCAGCTTCACTTTTTAATAATTCATAACTTAATGTATAACTAAGATGTATCAAATGCTAAAAATCAAAATCTTTTCTTCTTCCACTCTTGTGACTACAAGATGTCATGTAAATATAGACTGTGTCGGTGTTTATTTTATCTTATTAATTTTCTTTAGTTTCTTTCAAATCTGAATGTATACGTATGTACTTTATTCTGTTACGTAAATGTTTAAGAATAGTTTAAATTATTGAACTTCGAATCAACAACTTAAAAAATGATTCAGTGAAAATATGAGACATTTAAATATAATATAAAACGATTAACATCTGCATTAAGTCTTGTTAATAATAAAAAGCAATAATATAAAATTTAATTTGTATTATAAAACAACAACGTTGATATTATTTGACTCTGAATTATATATAAACGTATATAGGATAGGGTATAAAGAAGGCTGATTAAAAGATGCCGTGTATAAATATTGGATGGAGTAAATGCTCAGGCAGTAAGGAGTCGTAAGAGATAAAAAGGTACGACTTAGTAAGCAGGATAAGCCTGGTAACAATGAAGATTTGCATCATTTAGTCAAAGTTGAACAAGAAAAGATGGGAGGACAAATGGAGTCGAGAATACCTATCACCTCTATACATCTTAGTCGAATACCTTCTGTAATTCTTGTCTAGATACACACTCTCTTTGATTTTCTCGTCATTCGGAAGTCAATCAATATTTACTGACTATTCACAACTTGACAAAAGGATATTGTAAAACATGTGAGCAATTGATAACACGCCGGGGGAAAAAAGACAAATTCAGAAACATGATTCACACTTCTTATCTTTGTATTCTGTATTCAATAAACTCGGTCGCGTAACTAATCAAAATCGCTAGGTGTATTGAATCATTATCTATATTCCTCTATTATTCTGCCTCTATTGATAAACTAACCTCGCAGGCGATTTTATTCTTTTCACATTGAATATTCTGTAAATCTATAAAATATTCGGAGTTTTTAAGCCGTGTTTTTATATAATAATTTCGATTTATCGTTTTATAATTAATAAAATAATTTTAAAAGTCGTAATTTATTAATACTTTACGTAAATATAATAAAGCGAAAATTACTTGTAAAGATTTTATGCATTTTTTAACGAGGCGAAATCTTTTATTCTGTATTTGTTAAGCATTATTTGGCATTTTAAAAGTTATCTTTTATGTATAGAATGAGTTAATGTTATCGCCGCTTAGCATCTATGTACACAATTTTGTTAAATTACTCAACGGTGAAGAGATAAACCAGCAGACGACGAGTTTGTTTAATAATCTAAATGGTTTGGATAAAGATAAATCCCCGAGAATGAAAGGTGAAGATAAGGGATGTCTTTTGTATTTTTGATCGAATTGTTAATTTTACTAAATTACGTCATTCGCTCCTCTACCAGGCAGAAAAATTGATTTTATAAGTAAACTAAACAGAGAGAAAGTATTTTAATCTACCCTCCTAGTTTTTTGCATCTTGATGTTTCGGCTTCCTCGATTCCAAAAACATCAAAAAAAGGGAAACAGAATTCTGTAATATGTATGTGTGTATGTTGGTCACTATTTTGCTTATATCTGAGGACCCCACTGACCGAAATTTTTCAAATTTGGCAAGAATACTTCTACGTATAATGTATTGAAGATATTAAATTTTCGAGATTATAAGTCAAGGGGGAGGGGAGATACAGGGGTGGTAATCAAATCTCGAGTAGGTCATCGGTATAAACCATATTGATCACATTTATCACTTTTTATAGTGTAAATAAAAAAGAAATTATATAAATTTTATACAAGTTAAAATTATATTTAAGCGTTATTTATCTCGAATTATAAATT
Source organism: Centruroides sculpturatus (assembly GCF_000671375.1). Lineage (NCBI taxonomy): Eukaryota > Metazoa > Arthropoda > Arachnida > Scorpiones > Buthidae > Centruroides > Centruroides sculpturatus. The sequence continues at coordinate 72,719 of NW_019385194.1, forward strand.
TGTAAATAAAATTTTATCTTGCTTTTAATTGATCTTAGAATTTTTTTTTGTGACTTAAGGGCTTAAATGTTAATAATTTTGAATAAAACTTTATCCAACTTTTCTTATACATAGATTATTTATTTTTATCACATGTTTTTTGTATTTAACTGTAATTAATATAATTATTTTCTAGAGTAGAATTTCTGTAAACAGTGACAAATGTGTTATTATAAAGCAATTATATCAAGTAAATATTTTGATTTTCTAACAGGGTTAGATATTTAATTTCTAGATTTATTTCCGGGAGGAGTAAATTTTCCTTTTCTCAATCGAGAACGATAGACCGAAGCTATAAAGTGATAAGAATAGTTTGGAAAACTCAAATAAATCGTAAATCCAAGTCGAAGATACGAAGTGTAAGCCTACGAAAGTGGAAAATATTTCCGGTTTTCTAAGAAATACATTCTTTCTATAGTTTGGGTGGGTGTATGGCGCGTTTTTAGAAAACAAGAGGCGTCAGATTATTTCAACTGCGAAAAATATTGGAAGTGGAAAATAGATTTTCATTCTATTTCCTGTCATAAAGTAGTGACCGGTAGAAAATCTTTGGTGGAATTTTCGCATTTTTCCTCAAACGACATTATTCACAATTGTCAAAATATAATAGAAGCCACCGATATATATCGTTTCTTAAATCTAGGAAATGAAAGTTGTCGAGTGATAAAATTTTTTGAAAGAATTATTTTATTCCAATAAATTTCCAAGGTGATTTAATATATCTAGAAATGATTTTGATATTGAATTGTGTTAAGCGATTCGAAATGAAGAGGATTTTAAAATATATTCCAATAAAAACTTTTGTGAATGATTATAATTTCTATTGTTTTTTCGAGTTTAAAATTCTCCGAGTGTAATCTTTTCCGAGAAAAAATTGAATTTTTCGTTTTGCAATTCCAATATTAAATTTGAATTTCGATTCAAATGTTGAATCGATATTTACAAGATTTAATTATTAAATTAATAGAAGAAATATACCAAAATGATATATATTTTAATTAATTTCTATTAAGAAAACGTATTCGTGTCGATCAGTCTGTCAAAAGTAACACTACACGAACCGACGTTTATACATTTAGAGGAAATTTGACGAGAGTTCTGATTAAGTTAGAAAAAATAAAAAATCAATCAATCAATCAATTTTTATTTCCAGGGGAAATTTCCCCTTTTTGAGGGAGAATACAGTTTCACAGTAGCAATTATTATTTCGGTCTACATGAATAATATACATATTGCAAGTAAGTGTATTAATTATAACATGACATGGTCTAGCAAGACCGTTTAAATAACAATAACATTTAGTGAATTTAAACAATACAAACCCAAAATAACTTTATGATACATTAATAATGGTTTAAAACAATAATGTAAATCAAATAATTAAATATTTCAAAGTAATTTTTTCAGTGAATTTGACAAAAAAATTATAAATTCTATAAGCATTTTTTCCTGTTGATATGAAAAAATAAAAAATTAAATTAGACTTCGAATTATATTCTAATTTTGTCAATAAAGCTTTCTCGCTTGAAGAATTATAAAATTAATATATATATATATAGGCCTATATATATTTAACAGAACTTATTTGTTAAAAAATTTAACGATACACTTACATAATTTGTGATTTTCTTAATTATAATTGAATATACTTCGCTTTCTACTTATTTAATTAATACAGAATAATCGTCAACAAGATTTTTAAAAAATCTAAGAATTGTTCAATTGCAAGTTTAAATTTCTCGTAGTTTGTTTTATTCAACGATACTTTTTCTTTTCAAATTCTCTTTTAATATTTTGAGTGTCTTCAGGAATTATCTTCTTGACAATTCATGAGGTGAGAACCACAGGGTTTTTTCACTTGTTTGCTTGATTTTTACTCTGTTCTGTTTTTTACGATCATATATCTGCTAACACAGAGTTTTTTTCATTCTGTTAACAGTAGAGAAAAGTTTTAGACGTAAAAATGTGTTTCTATCTGCAAAAGTTGTTAAAGTTTTAAACTTCAAATTCTGCTGAAAATTGTTTTCAAGTCAGTTCTAAGTGCCCAATTCATATCCAAGTCCAACTGAGAACCAAAGGTTGAGGACTCTTTGTTCTAACTTGGACTTGTTCACATCACGAATTGAAAACTGGATGCAATATTCTCGAAATTTCATTTATATTACGTTTATTCTTTAAGATTTCTTCGATTTTCTTTTTAATTCTTACATAATATGCATTATTTAAATATAAATTATACACAACTAATGATAACCAACCATCTATTATTTTATTATTATTATTATTAATAATTTGGGTCTGTGTGTTACAACGCATTGATATGACTCAATATTCTTATGCGTTTAATAAAAAAATAACGTATATTATCATTATTTCATGTATATTTTCTATATTTCACAAAGAAAAATGGATAAAATAACACATCGCATTTAAATTTTTATTTTCGATTATATAAGCATCAGAAATAAAAATATAAAATAAATATTTTGTCGAGTCAAAATGTCTGTATTTAAACTACGGTAGTATGAGATTTTGTGCGCTACTATAAAACATAATTTATGTATTTCTTTTACGTATCCAAATAATTTAGAAAGCGATTGGAAAGATTCAATTTTGTAGAGTGCTACGGTTTTTGGTTTCGTTTCTTTTAATAAAGTATATTACAATAGAAAAATGCTATTCGAAAAGTAGAAAAAACTACAAATAAAAATAGTTCACTTTTCCTCAAAGGTATATTTCGTATAAAATGAATATCTTTGATACAATATCAAAAGTGCGAATAATTTTCTGGATATTTTTATTGTTTCTACACAAGATGTAATTTAAAAAATTACGAGAGGTTAAAGGGACTTGGATAAAAATTACTAACAATTTTAAAATATATTTATATATACGTATACACAGTTAAATCTCTGAACAACGACTACTAAACTGAGATAGACGTTGCTTAAACATTATTTTGTATGCATTTTTGTTCAAAAATAGATTTTCAGAAAAAAATGGCCGCTTTTTAGAGTTTTTCGATTGTATTTGAATTATTAATATATTTTTTCATTAAATAATTTTATTAATGATTATAATAATACGCAATAAACAAAAATTAATTTGAAATCTGAATTTTCCAGGATTAGAATGATTGATGTTAGATGTAAGTACGGTACTTGCAAAGTACAAATATATAAAAGTTTTAACTTTATTTATGTAAATTAACTGATATTATAGAGACAAATATGTTTCAAACATTATTTTAATTTTTTAGGATTATATTTTTGTAAACGAAATGTCAAATTCTTGAATTTTTGCTTGTCCAAATGGAGAGTTTCAAATAATAAATATAAAGATTCACTTTAATCTTAAGGTAATTTTTGGAGGAAGTTTACGTTTTGTGTCAAATTATTGATTGTAAAAACGTTAGAAGTTTTTTGATAAAATGTTTTAATTTGTAAACTTGCGTTCGATCATTTTTATAAAAATAAATAAATTCTTCTTAAAATAAGATTTAATCGAACTAACATTGAATATTTACGGCATTTCAGCAAAAGAAAGAAAGAGAAATATTACTTCGGTTTCAATTAAATGCGAATGAGCCGAAGTATGAAATTTTTCATACACTTGGAAAATTCTAAATAAAACCGCAGAAAAATGCACTCAGATATTTCCATCGGTGTTAGAAATATTAAAATATTTCTGAAATGGGATTACGCGGACCGAAAATTTGTTACCAACAATTTAAAAATTTACCCAAATTAGTTAAATTTTACGAATGATTTAAGTTTGGAAACCATTTAACTAAAAATATTATGATTTTTTAAAAATATTTTTAGCCTGTAATCTTATTCAATAATTAAGTTTTTGAAACCATATAAATGTGTTTTTCTTTAAAATCAAAGAAATTATTATTGAAGATGTTTTTATAAAGTTAAAAGTAAGTTTTTAAACGATAAGGATTTATTGATTAAACTTATTGGAAGAAGCAAAACAAAAAACGCTATAAATTAAAATTTTATATTATAATATATTGCATTAATTATCTATCTATCTTGTTTACTCAGAATATTTGTTATTAAACTAAATTATTGAAGGTCGCATCTCGGATCAAATCCCTTCGGGCTAAAAAACCCAGGGAGTTTTCAAGGGTTAGTCCGTCTGGATACGTTCATTATTGGCCTGGCTCAACCCATAATGGGCTTGTAAAAATGTCCATCTTAGTGCACACAAGGCGAAGAGTTTAAAAAAATAAAATTAAAAAACTAAATTATATCCTCAGAGACCTTATAACAACTAATAATTTAAGTTACATGTCTCAGTTCAATTAATAATTTTATCCTGAACATAAAATTAACTCGATATTAACTGAATATAATCAATAACTTTGTATTCTTAACCTTATAGAAGAGATAAAAAAATCAAGAAGTAAGTAATTCTGCATATTAGAAATGAACAGAGATAGATATTCTCTAACGAAATCCTTTACAATTCGCATTATTAAATATTCATTTTCTCTCTGTGAATAGAGAATAAACAAGTCGAGTGATAAAATTATGTATTTATTATTCGTTTCGAGTCATATGACAACAATTATAAGGTGTTTGATAAGTTGGGATTTTTTAGAAAGTAAAATTAACAATTAATTAGAGCTTGCTTCATTAAGCACATTATATCAAACTTTGTCTGCTCGATGGAATTGGGAGTAGAGAATATTGTTTCGTGCATCAAATATCAATGCCACTAGAAAGTTAATTACGTCTAAGAATTAAAAAAAAAATCCTATTTTTTCAGTATCCAAAATTTAGTCATAACATAATTACGTCGATACATTTTTACATAAAAATGTACGTACAATAATGCAGCAAAACGTTAAAACATCTTTATAAATAAATAATTTGATTTCTGGTGAAAATTACGTGTCTTGAACACAGTTTTTCACGGTTAAACTAGTGTAATTGATATATATTTATATATAATGGTTTTTTTAAAGTTTTTTTATTACATTTTATGTCGTTATTCCATTTAATTGAAAGATTATTATTAAATTTAATTAAAGATTAAAGGTTTGTGAAGTATATACTCGAAGTAATTTTATTTCAATTAGTTTCCATAAAAAGTATAAAAAAAACAGAAAAAGTTGAATTCTAAATTCCTGTTAACACACGGAAATTACAAATTGAGACTTAAGTATTCGTCTGTAGTGTGTTATATACATTTTTTAAAAGCCATTTTTAAGAATAATTTCGATATTTCTAACCAATTAGACTTTTTTTTATTATTACATTATTGTCAGGATGAATGGAAAAAATTAGATAGATAAGGGAAGAAAGAGAGCAAACGACGTTCGATGAAACCGTAATCAGTTTAAATATAATTGAAAATAAACGAGATCAATTTAGATTTAAAATATTCTTATAAAATAAAAATTTATGAATAATTTTTTCTGTCTTCTTGCTATTTAAATATCAGACGAAGAAATAAAAGAAAAAGTTTAATTTTACTGAATTAAATAGAGACGTTATCTTAGTTATGTACTGTACTGCATATTGATCGAAGGATTTTATAATTTTTATAAATTTCAGGAAATATTTTATTTCTTCACATAATTATATATAATTTAATAAGTAATAATTGTTAATTATTTGCAAAATATATATATATTTCAAAGATGTTTATGACAGTAGAAAAAAAGCTGCTTTCTAGCAATTGACAGTGAAACAAAAAAAAATGAATCTAAATTGCTTGTTTTGTTTATCATTCTTTTCCAGAAACTAAAGTAAAATTTTATAAACAAATTAATTATTTGTGACGTTCTACTTTAGTAGAAAGATCTTATTTAATTTATAATAAGTATTGCCGATAACTTATTAAATGAAAGCTATTTTTATGACGTACTAAATGCTTACTTTTGCGTGAATAATTTAAAATTAATATTGATTATTTCTTCGGTTAATGTATAACCGTATAATATATACCTGTAATTCGAATATTTTTTTCGTTATAAGTTTTAATTAAATCGCAATTAAATTGTATTTTTACAAATTAAAATCATATAACTTTTTCATATATTGAAGAATACAGTAAAACTTGTCTAAAACGAAATTCTACTAAACCGGAAAAAATATATGGTACAGTATCACGCGATTCTTGTTTACACAGGTTTTACTATAATAGTGTTTTAATTCAATTTAAAGAAATTCACGATAAAAATCGTTTGAATTATTTATTATATTGTTATATTTTTGCCATTTCTTTCCGCTGTTAGTATCATTTAGATCTATCTTTTGGCTATTCCAAACGAATGTCTGTGTTTAGGGAACTGTTTGTGACTTGATGTATCCAAAGCTTTTGACTCGGTGACACCTTCGCTATATAACAGCTTTCTTCTTATCATCTACACCAGCATTACAGTCTTCGTCTCATCTCATAACTCTAATCGATAAAGCGACGATTCTTACCTTAATAATCATTTATTTTTCTACTATTTCTCTAATATTTCCTCGTGTGTAAAGTATTTGCAATTTTCTAATTATTTCTCTTTTATTTTCTTTACTTCTTTCCCCTTTCTTGACTAATAAATAAGTAGGCAATTCGACTCAACCTTCGTATAATCATCTGTGTAATTAATATACAAATTAGATCTTCATCAAGTAATTTGATTCTATTACCTTTAAGAGATTTATGACAATTTTAATTACTTGAGCATCTCAAAAATAGATTTATGCTGACAAAAATTTAAGTTTCATGCATTAAATATGTTGTTAAGCACGAATAAAACGATAAAAGTCTGGAATGAAAATCTCTTCATGATCGAATTAAATTTATTTTTTTAATTGAAATTTTAATAGAAAAATTTTCTTAAATTTAGCATTTTTATTAAAGAAGAAAATCTTATAAAAGTCTAGCATAATATTTCAATTCATCTAACAGAATACAAGTTTAGTTTACAGGTGGAATTTAAAGTAAAGATTAATATAGCTCGAAGTTTAGAAAAAGGGATCATTTATTAAAATACCCAAGCATTGGTAAATGCCATATATCGAGGGGAAAAAAGTGAAAGTACGGAGATGAAATATGGCAGCGAAGTACAAAGAATAAACGAATTTTCTCAAATCGATAAATAATGGTTCGGAAGGTAGTTACACATCGCCATATATTATCAATCGAGTACGCGTGATAAAGCAAATTTACGGACAAAAAAAGAACCAGCCATACAAGCTATTATTGTATATATACATATGTATAGAAATGCGGTAGTTACAGCACAGCATATTTGTAAACAAGTAAAAGTAGAACGTTTGGAAGCGAAAGCTTGCATCGAGAGTCATTAATGAGTCTTTAGTTTCTTGTAGTAAATCCCTGGTATCCGGAAAGGGTGATATATTCGGCAAGAAGAAGTAGTGGGCTTAGTGAACAGTATTTATGTCGTCTGTTGCAGGAGCCGTGACCGATGGAGAGTCTAACGCATCACCACACTCACTGCTTCTCTAACAATATTTCTTGCTGAAGTTAGAAAAAAAATGATTGTCTTTCCTCCCTCTCTTATCATATTTCAACTTTCTTTCTTTGTGGTTACAAGAAGGAAACTTTCTACCAAAAACCATTTAAGCAATTCTTCGATACTTAAAATGTAACAGAGAAATCTACAATAAATTTCTAATAAAAAAAANCATAAATAGTACAGATCATATATATATTATATTTATTTATTAGAAATTTATTTAGTTAGTCTAACAACGTAAAATCTCTAATAAGTTAACCTATAAAATTAATTTCTAAGACATCTTTTTGAGGGTACTTTAAGCAGAAAAATAATTAATTTACTCGAAAATGGGTCGAGCAAAGAACGGAAATGTAAAGAAAATATTATTTTCGAGCGGAAGTTCCGTTAGAAGGCTACCCAATATAAAGTTAATGGGGCAAAATAACACCGTGGCGAGGACACGCTGTAGCGGACGTGTAATCTGCTATCTCGTTCTCTCTCCCCCTGCAACATTCGGTCCAGCTTATTTCCAAAAGATTAGGCGGTTCTGCAAATCGTCTGTGACCGAAGTAACTGTCTGGCAAACCTGCCACGTCTTTCTACATCGGCGATTCCTCGTTGCCATTGCAACCCCCCACCTTTCTGTTACCATCGACAGGATTTCGATCCCGTCGAAGGATACGTTCCTTCTGTGCATTAGCATTAATTATGTGATGGATTTGCAGACATCGCTCAAAGGGATAAGCGCAAATACAGTGTTCAGAGCTCTCTCGGTGATGAGATCAAAAATATTTAATCATATTAAATAAAGAAAAATAAATTTGTCTTCTGAAATCTTGAAGAAGCGAGATTATGCCATTGCTTATAATGATCTATCGATCGTTAGAGACATCAAAAATTCCGATTGATGAATATTTACAGAAAATGCACCCGAGCGATATTTGGTGACATTTTCTTGAAATTGCGTCGATAGGTCTTAAGCATGTGTAAACAAGCAAGATAAAGACCCTCTAAAATTTATTATTAGCCGCGCATAATACGCTACTTTCATCTGAAACCGAAATATTGACAAGTAATTTAAAATTCCTTCTCTACCCATATTTCACTTGTTATCAAAATAATGTTAGCTCGCTTAGTTCTAGGGAAGTTTTGAAATTTTCAAATTAAAATATTTACGCAGCGTGTAAATATTCTTAAACAATTTCCCATTCGCCTTTAGAATTATTAATGTAAAAACCCTTTAAGGTCTGCAATATTAATAAAGCATGGCAATGCGTTTAAAAATATTAGGGGGTATGCCAATTTCTTTAAAGAAACTACAATATAAAATTACTTTTATTATTAATTTATAAGAAACGAAAGTCGAATGGACATATTAAATGAAAAAATCCAGAAGTTGATAGGTCTCAAAATGTTTTACTTAAACTGAAAACAACGTACTGCAATTTCTGTAAGGAGATTTTTTTTTTGTTTTATGAAGTTATATCTTACAAAATATTATTTGAAAGGAAAATTATAACTCGATTTTATCGTCAATATCAAACCTTTGGCAATGTTTTCGACAGATTTGTATCGGGTCCAAGCGAATGAATTGTTATCTGCCCGAATTCTCCAATCGGAAACTTGAGTCTAGAACTATTTTCACTTTCTAGTTTTAAATCTATAATAAAATCGATTCTGACTTTCCAAACTTTTGGTTTGTAATTGCAGGATCTGGCCTAGAACCAAGTTTCATCTTTACATATTATTGACATTTCCAAATATTAAAAAAAACATATGGAAATTCTGCGACAGTTTCGTTTTCATACCTCATCTTGCTGAAGTTATGTTAACATAATATAAACAACAATTTGATATCTTAATGTTTTCCTTTTTTTATATACTTAATTACTGTTAAATTCGCGAGTTTCCAGTTTTCTAAATGAGAAATAATAATAATTATCTTTGATTCCGAAAACTTGATCCTAGCTGATAAAGTACTCCCATTTAATGCTTACAAAAATTGCAATTATTTTAACTACAGTATGGTTAATAAAATGTATAATAACTTATATAATTAATTACAAAAGAGTGAATAATTTATTAAAATTATCCTTAATTTAAACGGTCTCTATTTAAATTTAAATAGCCCTATTTTGAATACGAATAATTACAATTTATTTAAATTGAAGTAATAATTTTAACAGGAATCTTCGAGAGACGAATTGCATTTTGGATACGAGCCACAGAAGTTTGTTAGATTACAGAAATTCTGATAGGAATATGGAATCTTCCCGATTTTAAATGTTATCGGTTGAATGTTAGGTTATGTTACCTGTAGTTTTTATTATCTAAACTCCTATCGCATCGTTGAACTTCCAGAATTTTACGACAATTTTGCGAAAGTTAACGCGTTATAGATAACCGTTTCGATGTGATAGCGATTGTGATAATTGCTTCGACGATCCACAAAAATAAAAAATAAAACATGGCCATGCTACAGTATATATGTACAGTATCTGTACGTAAAATTTTAAACCGTTAGCAACGTCATCGATTTTCAAATATGATAAAAAAAAGAGCACGATTTTTAGAAGTGTGTCAAATATATCATTGACTTGAAAGTTTCTGTCCATTTTTAATGAGATAAAAACTGGATTGAACTTTAACTAAAACTTTTCATTTCGATAATTAAAAAGTTTTGATATAATTTTATTATCGTTTCGTCACTGTTTAATCCATATTTTATTGAAGATCATTTACATTACTAACTTAACATAGCCCTTATTAATACTTTCTTTCTTATTTCTCTACTCAGCATTTCATTATATAGACCTATATAGAAAAATCATATTATTTTAATACTAAACTGTATCGTCCGTTCGGTGGTCTTCACGGATTTCTCTCCGAATCTATCTCTAAAATTTTAAATCATGTGTAAAATATTTGTTTTTTTCTTTGTTTATTTCGTTCATTTTGATATAAATTTATAAATTCTTATTAAATAAATTCAATTTTTAAATTTTTTTAATGAAGATCTTTCGAATATAAACGTTTTGAATTGGGCATAAAATGCAAATTAAACAGATCCGAATTAACTTTCAGTTATATAAGATTTATCGACATTTGTCTCACGTTACGTTTCGTGACGTAACGTGGCGTGAACGTTTTTACAACGTTTCCTTTAACCAAAGCCAATACAAGATGGCCGATCAGATTATTTCGTTTCTACGAAGTTAATTAGAATTAATAAAAATAATTAATTTATAAATATTCGTTACGATTAACTTTATAAGCGATTAAATTTTAAAACTTGGGATTTTATCGAAACTTTTTATTACTTCTTAATTGGTTAAGAATTTTAATTAAGCATTAAACCAAATACTAATAACTACAGTTCTTCAGATTGCCAAACACTATTAGAGTCTAACAACGTAAAATCTCTAATAAGTTAACCTATAAAATTAATTTCTAAGACATCTTTTTGAGGGTACTTTAAGCAGAAAAATAATTAATTTACTCGAAAATGGGTCGAGCAAAGAACGGAAATGTAAAGAAAATATTATTTTCGAGCGGAAGTTCCGTTAGAAGGCTACCCAATATAAAGTTAATGGGGCAAAATAACACCGTGGCGAGGACACGCTGTAGCGGACGTGTAATCTGCTATCTCGTTCTCTCTCCCCCTGCAACATTCGGTCCAGCTTATTTCCAAAAGATTAGGCGGTTNATATATATATCAAAATGAAATTTGGTTATTAAATACGAACAATATTTTGTTATTGTAATTCTATGTAACTGTATATGATATATCGGATGATGTTACAATTAAAATACACCTACATAACGCTGGTCTAGAGAGACAACTATCAGTTCAGAAGCGACTAGTTGACATTTCAGAATACTTAAAAGATATTTCCGTACAGAAACGTTAGTACCAAAACTGACCACTGTGGCACTTTTGTTGCTGCTGCAAGCAACAAATAATTTGTTTGTGAAAGACACTCGTGATGTATAGAAACTTTAGCGACGCAGATATTGCTCAATGTGGGCCAAATTGAGATTGTTGAGCAACGTGGATCCATTTTGCCTGAAAGCCATGCAATGTGCCACAACCAGAGACATAACCGATTCTCTGTGATATCTCACTTAGAATGTGATTCTCTGTTTAAAGGTGGACGAATTTATAAATTTATAACATATCCTTAATAAATCATACTTTTTAAGTATTCCCACAAGTGAAGTCTCTCTTTCATTACTTACAGCGCCTAAAGTGCTATAGTGGTGAATTATGGTAGAAATTTTTAATGGAAATTTCTTCCATATCTCTTGAAATGTCACATTATAAACTTTAGTTACATTTTAAGTGCGGAACATCTTTTTTAGATAGCGTTGAATAAGGGTACCGTACGTTAATTACGATCCGGTATTCAGTATAATATATCATTAAAATGTTTTTATAGAGAGTCAAAATGAGATTATTTAAAATAAAATAAAATTTAAATTATTGTGTGGAAATAATTTTGATTTTGTGAAAAGAATAAAAACTCGAGAATTTTTATTTTCATTGAATTTAAATCTCAAAATCACGAGTATAAAATCAAATATGATTTCAATGATCAAATAATAATAAAACAAAACCTTTTTCTATATTGACTTACATTTTTTCCGTTTATTTTACGCGATATTTACATTTCTTAAACAGAATTTTGTATATTTTTATTCAATTCACGTATAAATATATATTTTATCAACAGACTCTCTAAACTAATTGGACATTTGTGTGTATTAACATATTAATTAAATAATGAAGTATTACGAATTGGCATTAAAAATTATTTGAGACAAATAAACTCTACATTTATGAAAATAATTACGTAAAAAATCTACAAAAATGATTTAAATTGTAAAAAAAATTCTAAAAAATGTTAAGAATTTCCTATGTATTTTTTGCAGATGAAATGTACGGTCGAACGTAAGTGTGATAAAGTTCAATTAGATCGAGCGTTGGAGGTGATAAATTTCGGGTTTAATTCCCACGTTTTAAAAATGGAAAAGTTCTTAAAAAATAAATTTGTCGAGTAAACAGCATCGGTGTGTGTGTGCTCTTTAAATTGTGCAGCGCCGTGCCATTAGTCCTATCACCTTTTGTATCAGTAATCGTCTTGTGTCTGCTGAAATTCCAAACCCCGACCAATTACAGGCTGCAGGAGATTACAAGTGCAAGATGTAAGACTGCTCTAAGAGTAATTCATCACCGGAGGCATCGTACTTGCCCGTGCGCGACGTCAGAATGCGTGACTGCAGCTTAATCTCACCCTCTCCTTGTAATTAGTTCACGGACACCCCGTGATGGAAATTTCTCTACGCTATCTTTAAAAAGTATTTATGGAAACTTTAATTATTTTTAACAACGATTCTCGATCACCGAGCAATAGGAAAAAAAGGAATTGCAAAAAACTCTAATACACACTTCTCTCCTTTCCATTGTCTTTCGATGCAAGAAAACAGAATTCTTTATTTTTCGAGAAATTTTTATAAAACAATATTTTGTTTATTTAATTAATTATTTCTTTAGGAATTTTTTTAACTTGATTAAATTAATCTCTGTCTCGGTTTTGTGTTATTTATTTTAGTTTTTGTTCTCTTAGTAGCACAGTCAATTATATACTTAACAGAACATTAGATAAGGGAGTAAGTAGTTCGTTTTAGAGACCACTCTTCCATGTTTCCTATTTTCTCCCCTAAGTTTTGTTATAAAAACAGTGTGGTGGACTCCACAACACTGGTTTTATATCTGTTAACAGAGAACCAGATAGTAGGGCAGTCTGTTTAAATGAGTGATAGTGTGGCAACATTTTTAGAGAAGCAGTTCGCATAAGGGAGCACCATTCTAAAGAAGATTTATAAGGGTCTATCTTTAATCTAAAGGTACAGTACATTACCTCCCAGGACGCATGGAAACAGGGCCATCTACACTATTGCGTATGTTATGTAGAAAATTATTGAAACATTTCATTGGTCAGTTTTCTAATAAATGGACAATGAAAAGATTTTTTACAGAATCATATTAAACAGGTTTTATTGGACACACGTGACAATTAAATCTACTTATTAAAACGGTATCATAAAATATAAATGAACAGACAGCTCAGATCAAATGTCTGTCCTCATCTCGAGGGGACAAGTCAAGAAGTGTTAGCGACCAAATTTCGGAAGTGACGTGATCTCACATTTAAAGAAGTATTTTATTTTCATTAGAGGGCATTCAGAAATTTTGGTGTAAGGATGTTAATATCTAGGTCACATACTGTATTTCTGGAGAGAAGTGAAAGCAATATAATTGGTAAATGACAATGAATCTTAACATTTACAAGTTAGATAAATTTCGTAAGACATGAAAAATGAAAAGAATCGAGTACCATTAGCAACCCCTCGTAACTTCGGATAAGGGAGAGTAACACAGCAATCCAAGGGTGCTCTCTTGAGCGGACACATTACTTTATTTAATTTTTAACGCAAGCAGATGAAATTAAGATAAAATTTTAAAGTTTATAAAGTCTTGATTTGAATATATGATACTTTTGATATTTGAAATTTTAGTTGTTTAGAAGAATCTTCATCGCCATGCAACTGAATTCGTGTCGCATTAACCTCGAAAATATTGATATAGATGAAAATATCCTCCTTGACAAAGTATTGAAGGAAAAATAATACGAATTTATTAAAAATTTTATGAATATTTAGCTGTAAATGTTACAATTAGTTTAGTGTTTGTATCTAAAAAATAACGAAACCAACTTGCATATAAGATATATAATAAGAACCAAAGCGAACACGAAAGATCCGAAAAATTCACGTCGAAAGTAATGCTCATAAGGAGTAGATAAGTATAATTGTGTACAAGTAGTTGACAATTTATATGCACGATGCGGTTGCAAAGGGAGCGAAGACAGGAAACAATTACGGGATGTAATTACTTTCACTTGTACAAAAATGAACTTCAGAAAGCGGTCGTTGCATCGAAGTGGTGACATTTACTTCGATAAATGCTGCAATTTTGTATCCCGAGAGATACTATCTGTCTTCGACATAACGTTTTATGTGCTTTCAAATAGGGGTATAAGAGGTTGGAAGAAACTCTAAGTTTTAGTTTTTCGAAGAGATATTCCAACGGCTTATAGCAGTTCTTAGGGAACTTTATCGATCCAACTGCTTACTTCTGATGAGTGTATCAGTATTCAGTCACTGTCCCTAAGTTTCTACGTCAAAGTGCTTTTAGACCTTCCGAAGTAAATCCAGCGCGTTCTGGCGGTCATTTATGCCATAAATTTTGGATTTCTATCTTTCTCTTCTGAATCTTGAACAGAAAGAAAATGGATATCTGACTCATATTTCTTATCGCAGAAACGGGAACACCGCTTCGATACAATTATCATCATCAAATAGTAATGTTTAGAGTCGAGGCATTTGCAATAATCTCCAGAGACGTTGACCTTACTGCGCTATATATATATATATATTTGAAATGGCGAAGAGTAAAGAAAATATTTTCTAAAATTCATAAATATTCTACTGTATAGAAATTTATACATTTACTTTGAAATGATTAAAAGTGAGCAAAGATCTTATTTCGGTAGAACGAATACATATCTCAGCAAGAGTATGCAATTCTGCACACAATTAAGACGAATGAGCAGTGATCTTTACATAATTAGACGGCGACATTCAAAATTATCTCCTCGAACTTCTCTAGAGAGCATCGAAATCCTTAATAGAATTTGATGCCAACTCTAGGCGATTTACCATATTGGGTCTGAAAATGAATAATTGTACCTAATGTGTACTTATGTAAATCTTGTAAAACTTTCTGATGTAATATATATATATAATATATTTAATTTACATAAATGAATATATAATTTTTAATTATTTCAAAATATTCGCTACATTTTAAGCATCAACATAATAATTACTTTCATGTAGTATTATATAGAAACGAGACAAAATTAGAATATTTTAAAAACTAAATTTGAATGTTTATTGATAAAGCTATATATAATTTTTATTTTTATCTATTTATAATAAAATATTCTTACATTTTGGATTAAATAAAATTCATATTTGTTTTTAAGTCATTCGTAAGTATGATTTACAGATAATTTAAGCATTCTGAACGTGATTTACTATATACAGTATACATAAGCAAACTCTTAAATTTTTAAAGACGGGTAAATAGTAATAATAAAACAAATATGATAAAACAGATATTTATAATTTTTGTGTATACAAGAAATATATAATACCATTCATATTATATATAAAATATTATTGCAGTATATTTGACAATTTTTTGTCAGTTCCATTATGAGGCCTCCCTTCGTCTCCGGTTTCTGTGCCTGTGTACCTGTTGCACCTGCCTAATTACTCACAGTACACTATTTTATGCCTTCCTGCTCTGTAACGTTGCCTCACATATCCCCAAAATTACGAAACACAGAACCTCGATCAACTTTCTTAACTATACTAAGGAATAATGTTTAGTACGGGACACTAAGCGTTACAATCTTTTATTAATTACATGTTTAACGTACAGAAAAGTGGCATAAATAGTACAGATCGCTATGCAACACTTCAGAAACAAATATAAACCATTCTGTTACAAAAGGTTGAGACCCTAGCATTAAGTAACGTTTTCATATATATATATATATATATATATAGTTCTGTCTTTTGTATATATATGTAATTCTTTAATTAAATGCTTATCGCTAAAATATTAATATTGCTTTAGAAGATTAGTTTAAAAATATTAATTAAAGGCAATAAGTCTACAAATAATATACGGATCGTAGTCAACCATTACTATATAATTGCGTATACTCTTAAGCCATTGTAAAATGAAGACGTAATTTATATTTTACATTATATAAATGATCTTCTAAAGATAGTACAATTGGGCGTACAACTCTTAATACTAAACAAGAAATGTAAACTAATCTTGAAGTGTCCGTGTTTAACATCGCAGTTGCTCGAATAAATTCAAGTTGTTTTATTTTGTGTCACTCGTAGAGAAGAGAAACAAAAAACCAATGTTAAATCCGAGGAAGTGCCCAAGGTTTTACGCTCGGGGTCAAGTCAAACTCTTCCGATAGAAAAATTGCTTTATTCGCCGTTAAGTTTGTTTCCACAGTAAAATGCCCCTCGAAGTTTTTGTTTCCCACCTCTACAACAATATCTGGATTCAACATTGATCCAAAAACGATGTCGACATCTCGCTTTTCTATACGCGTAAAGAAAACGATTTTGTGCATCTGTTACTTATGCTAAGTAATATAATAAATAAAATTTTTGAAACATTAATTGTTAAATATTTTCTATTAATTATCTTGGTAATGGTGAGCATAATATAAAAAATAATGTATTTCACTTTGGTTAGATAATTAACATTTTTTAAAATAGTGAATGACTGTTTTACTACGTAACGTTCGTGCTTGTAAATATTACTAAATGTTACTAAATTCTTTATATTAAAAGAATATACACAAACAAAACTTTATTATAGTGGGAAAAAGCTACAACTTCATGGTAAAAATTAATTTCTATTTTTATTTTGTCACGTTGTAGATAATGTATACTCTACTATTCTATGCATTACTTTTTGTTCTGATTAATTTTATTTGGTTTTTAGGGGTTTCCTATGGTTAATGGGGGCGGGGTGATAATCTTCCGTCTTCAGACTTTCACTTGTACACAATTTAAAAATAAATAAATATACAGTAGTATACTATAATATACTAATACTACAGTACTATATTATACTGTATAGTATAGTATACAATACTATACTATTTGCGATTGTTTGTTTATCTTCTACGAAATTGGTTCAGACAAGAATATATATAAGCTTAATTGTATTCGTGCCAAATTTTCGGATTCGCATCGGTATGAAGAACTTGAAATGGCCACAGTATTGTTTCATTGATTGCGAAAGAACTTCGTAATATATGATTGATTTTGATAAGAAGGTTACAATCATTCGATTTGTCAATAAAATGTAGAAATGATCTTAATATTACAAAAACTGGTGAATACTAAAAAAGAATTTCCAGGCAAGCATATCATTTTTATATTTTAAAAAACTTATAAACTCAAACTTCGATTAGTTACAATGTAAAGTTCTTAAAAAAAGACATCTCTCCCTCAGAAAAAACTTCCCTTTAAACTTTAAACAAAAGCGTTTATTTTAAATGAATTTTAGATTTTTTAATGTATTATTTATTAAATTAAAGAAATAAATTGTGCGTTAATTATACACTAAATCGAATATAAGTCTACTTTTGATTCTAAAGGAGCTCTCGTATAAATTGGAATAGTATTAATTCCAAGTTTCTTGAAAACAACGGCTAATATTATATATAATTATAATTAATAAACTAACTGGATACAATATTACTCTAAGTTGCCAGATACTCGACGACACTCTAATTTTAATTATGTTTACAGTAACTAATGTATCATAACAATGCATCAAAATTCCGTAACTGAGCTAAAGTTAAATATATTTTCTCATAAATTAGCCTTTTAACACTGTTCAATTTTTTACAGGGGATGTATTTATGCGTTTATTGTAAAGTCGATAGAGCAAACAGCTCTATAATATCTTTGTTTACCGTACGGAATATATCAAAAAGTATTCTAAGTGATAAATAGAATACTTTGTAATTGAATAAACATTACGAACAAACTCTAGCAATACAATTGCAATTGAATTACAATCCCAATCTAATGTCATTTCTGAACCATACTCATTACGTCAAGTTAGACTCGATTTGTCTATTAATAAAGGTTTGAATTTGATTTCGAGAGACGTGAACACGGTAACAATAAGTAGATTGGAAATGAATTTATCAAAGCTTTAATAATTACGAATTATCGATATATCTTGTAAATTCATCCACATTTAATACGAGGAAAGATACCGATTTTCCAATTTGTAATGCGCTTTCAAATCATTGTTACTTACATTTTTTTCAAGCTGATAAATTGATTTTTATGAAAAAACTTTTTTTTAAATAAAAGGCTATTTTACAAAAATTGGACAACTTTAATATGGAAATACAGGAGCAAATTTTTATTTTAGAATTTTAACTCTTACATTTCCCATTCGAAATTCTTCAATCAATAATGATAAGTTGTGACATTCCGAGGTTCTAACCTTAAATTTAATAAATTGAAGCCGAGAAGATGGAGAGAGAAAAGGAAGGGATGCAATTTTGAAACTATGCCATTCGATATCACACCTCAACAAACCGACAAAGTTAGTATAGATAGAAGCACAATACATTACGAAATTATTGAAAACGTGAGCTGATTCTTACATTTAAACTTAATGGACCAATCCAATACGGGAAAAGGCAAGAAGTGGCGCAGAACGTGTCAAGAATTCGCAAATAAAATGAACATTGTTATATTTGTAGCCATCCCAATAAATTCTAAATTTCCAAAGTCGAAGAAACAAGTTTTAAGATTCTTTGACAAAATTTCCGAGATGTTTATCGACTTCGACATCTCTATTAAACAGCCTATTTTACTATTTTTCTATTTTGCTGCATTCTAATGTCCTTTGCTCGAAGGATGACGGATGATACGTCCAAACATGACAAGTCTTCACCAAAAAAATTTTAAATGATTTTAAATTTTTTCTCGGAAATTTTCTCTTTCGGTACTTACGGATCTACGGATTTAAATAATAAGATTAAAATATGTCAAAATAATAACAACAATACATTTCAGCAGTTATTGAACGATGTATTTTAGGATTAGGAGTAGTTTTATATTTTTATAATATTCAATGTAAATTAATTTTAATACCATTATATAAAAGTCTATATTCATGCCAAAGACATGCGTTCATTTAATTTGATATAAAATATAATTTACTTAGCATAAAAATATTATTATTTAGAACAGAAATATTGTCAATGAACTCTTATTGTTAATCGCAAACCTCTGAACAACGGACACTGAGGAAAAAATAAAAATTGACATTGTTCGGAGGTTATTTTGTATACAGTTTTGTTTTAAAAATGTTCTTGGAAAAAAGGCCGCTGTTTACAGGTGGCCTCTATTCGAATGTGTTTTAATACAGTCGATTTTAATAATATGGTTGGTGCCGTTTAAAGAATTAAAATGTTTAATATATACAAAGATAGAATAAAATATATTCGAAATATTCTTTAATTTGAAAGTAGTTTTTTGCGAACATTTTCAACTAAAAATACTTTAAGAAGAATTGTCTTTAAAGATACACGAATTTTTCTCTTCAACATGATGCTATGTGATGATTATGAACTTTTAAAATTCGCAATGCCCTCAGATATAAATAATATAAACTTATAATTTAAATACTTGTAAAAACAATTTTAAAATAGAATTTTCTTTTATTATAGGTCTTTTAAAACTCCAACATATCTTTCATTTGACGACCGAAACTTATAAGTTAAAAGTAAGAGGAGTGAGAAGGATAGTGAACGAAACCGATGCCAACTTGTTTCTCTATTCGATGCAAAGTCAAGATCAAACTCAAGACAAACAAAAATATATTATACTGGATTGCAATGCGACAGTAGCACAAAAAATAATTGTTAATCACGTGAAAAATATTTATATGGGTCGAAGGAACTATCATTTTCTTCTAACTAGTTTGGTTAGTAATCCATATAAAAACGTATTTTTCATCATTTGTATAGATATATTTATCATATAATGTAATATAATGGTAAATTCTGGAAAGATGACATTCTATGTATAGTTTGAGTTGTATAAAGACAAATTACTTAGTTTACTTTTGGTGATTATATTTTGAAAACGAATATCTTGACATTTGTGGATGATTCATTTAATTTTCATTAACAGTTTTAAATGTAGTTTCTATAGGAAATCATCAATAGAAGTAACATTAAAATATAATTAATTTCCAGAAATGATTTTAATGTCAATAATAAACATTTACAGGAAAAGATTTGTCTTTCCAATACAGTATCTACATATAATAGATTACGACGGAATACTAAAATGCATTATGCGCGTGTATTTGGCTAACAAATGCATTTCTTTGTTACCTCATCTTTTGGTTGGAGATGGATAAATTTAATATTAGAAATCTGTGGCGTTAGACGAGTGAGCTTTTAGTCATTCCTTAGGGAAATTCGAGAAGATGACTTTATTTTGTTAATGTCTTCCGGAGAATTGCTTCTTAAAATTAATATTGCATCGTATTGTATGAATGACCGTTGCATAAGTAATTCTATCTATCAATAATTTATAAACTATAACTTTCTTATTATTAATCTAGTTCCTTTTTCTAAAAAATCCAAAATCATAGCTTTTATGAATTATATTATTCATAAAGTAAGTTGATTACTTTATGAATAAAATAAAAATATTTATGTTTATGAAAACAATATTATGAAGAGAACTTCAATTTATACCATAATTTTATTAATTTTGCAAATAAGTCTGAGAGTTCTAGAATAGTTAACGTATATAATTCATTTTACTTAGACCAAGGTTTTTTTTTATAATGAAGGATATAAGGTATAACTTATATGCAAGAAAAATATTAAAAGATATTTATTGAGAAATCCGTAAATCTGGCAAAATAAATGTAAATTCCAAAGACATCGACAATTGTCAAGACATTCGACACTATATTATATAATTTTTAACAAAGAAAAAAAAATGTTTAAAATTATAAATAAATAAAGCATAAGATATTTAGAATGAAGAATATTCTGTATTATCTTTACCAACGATTAGATTGTAGACGAAAATTGGAACAGTGAAGTCTTGCAACACGGTGCTATTAACGTGACGGGATTTCAAATACTTCAGCCAAATCGACCAGAAATGAGGCATTTTTTGAGTCAGTGGAAAAAACTCGATCCTTTTAAATGGCCGGGCTCTGGAAATAAATTCTTTGATGTAAGTTTATTTGATTTTTTTTCATATTTATAATAAGTACAAAAATCGGGCGGTCGATGTCTTTCCATTTTCGATTAGTGTTGTTATTCGGAGAATCATTAAAGTGTTTCTCCTCCAAATATTGATTATGGCCGAGCAGAATGAGACAGTTAATGTCATAGCCCCTGGCTATACCTTCTCCATTTGTTGCTCGTCGAGTATCTTCTATATAACCACAGATATCTTGTTCTTTACATAACATAAAAATTAGCAAATTCGCTAGATCTATACAGAAGGAAGAATTATAACGAAAGAGTCAATAAGTATTTACATTTACTTAGTTATACATTCTTTAAATAGTTAAAAAAATTCGTACTAAAATTCGATATTTTTTCGTTTCCTTATGAGCATTTTATCTGAATAATTTAGTTTTTAATTTAAAGAAATATTTAGTTTAAGATATTTAAAATATGTAAAGTATTTTATTCATAGTTTTTCAATGCTCCAATAAAAACATTTATGGAAAAACATTATCTTTCAGGCTAATATTGCTCTTATGTATGACGGCATCAAAGTTATTTTAGATGCATTCAGTCGTTTAATGAAGAAGAAACCAGATATATTTCGCAATAATTTTCGTAGGGGCGAAGTTTATAATAATGGAACAAAGGGAATTGATTGCAGAAGAATTCCAGTAATGCCTTGGGAACATGGTGAAAAAATTATTAACTTTATGAAGAAGGTAAAACAAAAATATAAATTTTATTTTAAGATAGATTAATATACATTTTAAAGTGAGAATCTATGTTTAAAATTTGTGGTTAAATTTTATGTTGATGCATTGTTTTTATAAATATATCATCATTCGAACATCATATATATTATAATATTCGAATAATATGATAATTTCTGAATCTACAGTATATATCTATAACAAAATCCTTAAAAGGAAATTAAAGAAATAAGGAGAAGAATAAATTGATCTAAAAGATCAGAATCCATTTTGAAAGTTAAAGAATTTATACATTATTAATTAAATATAAAAATATATTTTAATATATTAATTACGAGTAAACAGCTCAATGAACAGCGAGCATTGAACAATAATTGCTTATACAAATATAAACATTTTATTGAGTAATAGACTGCTTGAGCGATGCACAGAATTATGATTAAACGTTAAAACGCGATTATAATAATAATTAATTTTTAAAATTACGATTATTTACTGTTAATTTTAAGCTAACTATATTTTCCTGGCATAAGATATAGTTTGTATAAGATAATTTTATTTTTATAGCAGAATTAAATTAGCATTTTTACACAATAAAATAAAATTCAATTTCATTCATTTATTTTATAAAATCGTAGATAGTTTTTTAAGAATCTATTTTAAACTCGATTAAATTAAATGATTTAATATAATTTTAAAGAATTACATAACGAAACGTTAATATATATAATATAAACGGAAGCACCGGGAATTGATGAAACGTTATAAAATTTTTCTTATGAAAATTCTATATAAAAAACAAGTGGGCGAAATCTGTGGTGGAGAGCAAGCGGCCTCCCAAATCATGAATAAATAAATTAATTCACCTACATATTTTACATTATCAAACTCTTAATGTTTATTCTATTTTTGAAATTCTATTGTAAGAATTCTTCATGGAATGCCAAAATCACTATCCCTTAGCAATATTTACGAAATTTTTATATATTGACTGATATTTTTCTTCATTATATCAAGGTAAGTGCGGTCTTTTAATAATATACTTATATAGGCCTATATATTCCAAAAAGTAAACATATTTTCTTATGTCATCCAGCGATAGTTATTTTTAGCGTTTAATAATTAAACAAAAATATTCGTAAAATCTAACTAAAATTAAGATTCTATGAATTGTATATTATAATAATTAAAATATATATTCAATATGACGATAGTTTATTATATAATTAAATATTTTATAATACAGTAGAGCATCGATTATCCGACTGAATTGGGGACTCAGGTTGGTCGGATAACTGAAAAAATCGGATAACCGAAAAGAATGAAAAAATTACATTATTAGTATATCCCATATAATTAGTATATTAGTATATCGCTATTAATTAACTTCGCGTTGAATTTTCATCGATATTAAGCGTAACAAATTTTTTAAAAATAATAATCGTCTCAATTGTATCGTTAAAAATTATTTTTAAGTTATTTTATTGCTCACAAAACAAACAACCACTCATAATTAGAAAATTAAGTCTCGTTTAAATACTGGCCGCCCTTCAATAGTCGAGACGTGTTGCCAGCTAAAACACGCAAAAATTTAACAAAAATAATATTAAAGTAGCCAAGACATAGCCAAATATTGTAGTGCCACATCACTAGCGGACATTTGAATTTTGCCGACTAGAACGGTCGGTTAACCGATGTGACGGTTAATCGGGGGTCGGATAATCGTTGCTCTACTGTAGTAAAAAATTAAAGGACTTACTGTATTTTTAATTCATTAAGAAAAGTTTCCAACAATATTTAATTTAATATTTTGCCATTAATTTTTAATATTAATTAACTAGTTATTTCTGCGAAGTGATCTTTGTAAGAATATATTTTAAGAGAAGATGATGTATAAAATAGATATAAATTTAAAAAAAAGGAATCATAATACTATACAAAAGGATTTCATGACAATATATTCTGCTCTTTTCAAATTCTATCCTTTTCTTAAATGTAAGTAATATGTGGTGTCAGGAGAAAGGATCGACTCGGTTGCTAAAGCTATAGCAACGTTTTTCATTTTAACCTTTAAACTCTGGTGGCAATAGTAGAGGATGGCTGTTTTTACTTTCAATAAAATTGCTGGAAACTTCGTCTGTGAGAAAAAACATTCGCTGGATTTATGATGTCTCTTAACAGTTGCCTAGACTGTAGAAGAGAAAAAGCTATAAAAAGGGGTTTATAGGGAGCGAACAGGAAGTGACAGTTCCCGTATACACCGTGATAGATGCCATATTACTTACAACTTCTTAAATTTAACGTGGCAGGCAAACTAATCACTTGGTTCAATCAAAGAACTAATTTCAAAGTATTTTATTGCAATCTTTTGATTGAGGATCAGATTATTGCCAAGTATCGTTTACCGAAGTGGCACAACGACTTTCCTCGATTTAGTAAATATAAGTTCTGAAATTAATTCCTCAATATAAACAAAAAGTTAATTTTTAAACGGTTTTTCTCGTGTTTTGACGTTCTTGTTCTTTCTCATTTAATTTTATTTTTTGTTTACAGACAGAAATAAAAGGTTTAACTGGAAATATCTCTTTCGATGAATATGGTTATAGAAAAAATTTTACTGTGGATATTGTAGAAATGACAATTAACAGCGAAATGGTGAAAGTAAGAACATAAATGTTAAAATTTTTAAATTATTTTTAACACGAATAATTTCATTTTTTCTTTTTTACTTTTGTCATTAGATAGATTATTTGGCTTTAAATGTTCAGGATCTAATTGTTAAATGCTTAAAAAGTAAATACCTCTATTAAATATTTAATTAAAATAATAAAATTCAAGAAAATTAACGATAAATTTACGTATAATAAAAAATAAGTAAAGAATTTTATGAGGTAGAGAATTGAAGACATTTTTTAAGGTTTCAGGTCTTTAAAAAAATCTAAAAAATTTTAAAATATTTAATTAAAAATTAATAAAATATATGAAAGAAATATTTAATTATCGTTGCAGATAGCTCAATGGTCAGACACGAAAGGTTTGGAGTTAGTTCCTCCTAAATACAGGCGTGTACCACAGAATACCGGATTTGAAAATAAAACATATATCGTTACTAGTATATTAGTATGTATGTTGTAAAATGTTGATAAAATCTTAAAAGTTTTATTTGACAAATTGATATAAATACTGAAGTCGAAAGTTTTTAAGTAGTAGTTAAAACTTTGAATTTTATTGCGTAATTTTAGGAAGAACCATATTTAATGGAAAAAAAAGCCGAACCGGGACAAAATATGGAAGGAAACGATAGGTTCGAAGGATATTGCAAAGATCTCGCAGATTTGATTGCAGATAATCTAAAATTCAACTACATCTTGCAGTTGGTTAACGATTCTAAATATGGAGGGTTGGACCCAAATGCTAAAGGAGGATGGAATGGAATGGTTGGAGAACTCATTCGCAAAGTATGATGAATTCTAGATAATTTTATTAAAGAGTTTTATAATAAATTTGATATATATATGTTCAGTTTTTATCGCCATTTAATATACATTGGATGGATATTTTAATGTCGACTAAATTTAAACGTTTGAAATATCCGTGTTGCTTAATCGTTTTAATGTTAACAACTCGATATTTCATAGAACTGAAGATAAATTCGTTCTAAAAATATTTTTCTTTAATAACGTTTTTAGAATTTTAAATAAAAATTGCTTAAATAAATAAAAAATAATAAAACAAAAAAAAATAGCTTCTAAGAATAAACATCATATATTTTCATTGAAAATTTTACAATTTTTTGAAAAAATGACCGAAAAGATTAAAGTTCAAATACTATAAATATTTTGATAGGAAAGTTTAAAGCTACATGATAAATTCTTCTTAAAATTTATGACCAAGAAGCTTTCCTTTTTTGAAGAAAAAATAATTTCTGTATAGAAGAAGAAAGATTGATAAAGTAACGAAGTAGTCTGCAAACGGATTAAGAAGTTTCAAAGCTGCTGAAGGGCTGGACAAAGCACTCTTTTGCCCTCAGGAGGCTAAAAATAAAAATACATTTTATAAATAAATGTCATACGTTGGGTGACTTTAGTCTCATTGTCAGCTCAGCCTTTTGACGTATTCTTTGACTAAAAAAGCTCCCTTCAGTTTAGGAGATGGCATAATCCTCTTTGTTGATAAATTGCTGCTTGAATTCCTAATTAACTTTCGCAGACGTCTAGACTCAACGAATATTTATTAATTTCTTATATATTATAAATTTAATTAATTGAACTTTCCACACTTTTTATTCTATTTTTAGAATTTGCTATCAAAAATATTAAAAGAGCGATATTTTTTAATTTCAAATTATTAATAATAATATACAGTTATTATATGTTAAATAACTTTTTCCTCCATTTTTTAAATTAATTATTCAAAATGATTGGAAGTTAAAATATAAAAATTTAATGTTTATGTTTGGGTATAAAAAAAATAATATTTTAGTAATTAGCNGTAGTCACACAGTTTTTATATTAATTAAATTAAACTAAAAAGTAGTGATCTTGCCTCACGCTATACTGTAAAGTATATAAGTTCAACGATTAAACTGTGTTAAAGTATATAAAATATATTGTAATTTATCATATTAAAGCATGAATTTGTAGCTTTAAAATGGAAAAAAAACTAGTGCTTAATGAAAGAAAGAGTTTAGCAAATATTTTTTCACGTAACGAATTGTTAATTTTTCAGGAAGCCGATATAGCCATTGCTCCATTAACAATAACATCGGCTAGAGAGAACGTGATAGATTTTACCAAACCTTTTATGTCGTTGGGTATCAGCATCATGATCAAGAAACCGGTAAATAGGAAACCTGGTGTGTTTTCCTTTATGAATCCTTTGTCAGAAGAGATTTGGATGTGCATTATCTTCGCCTACGTCGGTGTTTCTGTCGTCTTGTTTCTAGTCAGTCGCTTTTCACCCCACGAATGGAGATACGAAGACGGAATGATGGGACCAACGGCTTCCAATGACTTCTCTCTACAAAACAGTCTTTGGTTTTCCTTGGGCGCCTTCATGCAACAAGGCTGTGACATTTGTCCGAGGTACGAACACGATGCCTATATCATATCCACACTTTCTCTTCGCCCGGCCACAGCGAAATTAAATTTACAGTTATTTTAGAATTTAGAATTTAAAATTTAAACATAGTTTTACGTATCTAACTGATAATATTATTTTTAAATTATCCATAGCTAAATTTTAAATGTAAGCTTAAAATTTAATGTATAATATTAATTGCATCTGATGGATAAAATTTATATATTTATCATAAACGAAAATCCTTTTATAATTTAACGATTTGATAATTATAACCGTTGCACTGTAAATTATCCGTTTTATAAATTTTATCCTTCAAAGTTTGCATGATTATTTAATTTATATAAGCTATACTTAAAATGTTATTATTGAAATTAGAGAGTGAATGCTTAATTAATTAGCAAATATCGTTTTATAATTTTTATTGTAATTATTTATAAATTAAATGTAATTAAATTATTATTTTAAAATTTTATTTCTATGTAGCCTAATATGAACACTGATCTACTTTTCACAGGAATTTTTCAAATACCTTCTCTTCCAGCAGCAATTTATTCTTTCTCATTTCCCAGTTTATTCGTTCTCATATCTGAAAGTCTATACCATTTATATTTCAAAAAGTAATTTATTTACTTTTGAACTTTTCTAGTGAATGATTTGAAAACTGAATTTAAATCCTTCGACAGAGATTCTTGTAAATCTTTCTCGTTTTAATACAATCAACGAACAAGATATTGTAAATTCAATTTTATCTAACTAAATTTAGAAAGAAAAATAATTTTTCTTTTGATATTTTCTAAAGGATTTAGTATGTGAAAAACAATGAAAAATAATAATATTCCTTCTCGATTTTTGTTAAGTAATTACTTAGTAGCAGTTATATTTATTAATAAACACATTTATTTTCGTTATATTTTAACAATTTAATAAGGATTTGTTAATTAATAACCAAGGATTCGCTCCCTATAAATATCAATTATATATCAATTTTAAAAAATTATAATATTTTCGAATTTATATTATAATTATGTATTAATTATAATGTTAGATCTACTCATGATATTTATAATTTGTAATTTATTTCCTACGATTAGAATATTCGCCAGATTTAAGTGTACGTAATATACAGTGTTCGTTTCGAAAATTTGCATGTTATATGCTTGATGATGATATAATAGAGCATATGAATTTATAATAATAAGATAAGTTTGTTTGCCTTGCCTCTAAGGAATGGCTTGTTATATCCATTTATTTTAAAGTGAATTTGCATGCTTGCTTTATATTTAATGGTCTGTGAATGTGAAGAATGTCGATAGCATACATAAGTTATGAATGCTAAAATGCAAACATTTCTAGTTATCTGCCTTAAGTTTACGTAGTTTATAAGTGTGAAAACGGATATAGGAATTAATTGATTCATATAAAATAGTTTCGTGGATTGAATACCTGGAAAGAAACGTTGTAGTCTTGTGCATGAGGCAATAGTTACGAAAGCCCAACAGGAAAAATTCAAGTAAAACAATAATAATAATAATAAATGGAATGTTGCTGGCAAACAGGAATGACAATTTTATTTCTGCAATGCCAAATGATGCTAGAAATAGTCTAAAAGATGGAATGTATTTTGAAATATTTGTATGGTATGAAACGTAGTGAAGTCGAGTCTGTTTTCTAAAACTGTTAAAATCACTCTTGATAATTTTTGATAATAAAATTATAATGAAGAATTCTATTAAAATATTAAAATATTTAATTTGAAATTTAAAAAAAAAACTTTTTTTGTTTTTGTTGTTTATCCTGGGGTGAGCCGCACTCTGTCTTCTACGGACTAATTAAAACATCTCATTTGATCATCCTTATCATGTAAGGATCTGAATTATTTAAATATATAATTCCAGTTTCTACATCATTAGCATGTCTGCTGAACTTTATATTTATTATTATATCAGTATTTCTCACATAAAAAAAATTTCTATAATAAATAATCAAGAGTTCTTACGATTAATTTCTAAGCTCTGTTGTTTAATTAATCATCTAACACCGTAATAATTATTTACTGTATTTCAAATAATATTCTCTTAAAAATAATAAAAATTTGTCTTAAATATGATTTATGTTTTGAATTATAAAATTTCTTTTGGAAGTTCTTCTTCCTTATATTATTATAAGTATCTTATTTTCACCTTAAGATTTAAAATTAATTCATTTTCTAAATAAAAAAGATATTAATTCGTCTAACAAAATGATTAATCAATTATTTCATAATTCTTAATGCAATATTATTTATTTTGTAAACATTGTGCAATTTCTATTATTTTAATTTGATTCCAACCAGCATTGAACATATTCGAGATTTTCAAATTTGTTTACAAAGTGTTGCCATGTTGGGTATGCCAAGGCTGCAGCTGTTATTCCCAGGTAAAGCAATTCACTGTTAACGTATAGTTTTCCATTATTTATATGTGTATATGTATATATAATAATAATAATAATAATAATAATGCTAATAATACTAATAATAATTTATTAAATTAAATTCACACATAACAAATGGGCACGTGTCACAGTCTTCGTTACATCCAGACGACCTGGGAGAATATTTAAAATAAGTAATGCTAGCCGAACAAGATAAGATTACTTCTCTAACGAGACCTGCCATCATCAGCGTTGTGAAGAATCTTCCAGTATTTAAAAAAAACAACTCGAATGATCAAAGAAAAAAAAGTCAAAGACACACTTTGGTGGTAATTTAATGGAAATTAATGGTTAAGTGATATACTGTTCGGTGATTTAATGCACGAGGTATTTTAGAGTGACTACAAACTTCAATAAAAAAAAAATAAAAAAAATAACAGTGAAACAATATACGAGTCCATTACAATCACCAAGAGAACGAAGAGAGTGGCATAACCTCAGGATAAATAACAAACATTAATGTTTAAAGAAAGCAAAATGATGTTTTTAAATGAATTTCTGATCATTTTAACTTTTTTTTTTCAAGGACATTTTTCATAAAGAAATGAACTTTATTAAATTTTTACATATTTTTACCCACATTTCTTTGTAGACTGCTTTAATCTCATATAACTGAATTAAATTTATATTCGAGAATAGAAGGAATATTTTTAACTTAAAAAACAATTAAAATTTTAATACATTTAAGGTGAAAATGTAATTACAAAAAATATTTCAATTTATTTTCTCGATAATTCTGTTTACACGTATTTAACTTATTGTTTAATTAGTCATTTATTTTTATTAACCTTTTCTGCAATGCATATAACGTATTTTAGAATTTAGATAGTTAAATCGATGAACAGCTTCTTGTTTACAAAAATAGAGGCATTTAATTTATTATTTGGCGCATGTATAAATCAAAATGATAAGTAATATTTAAAAATTTAATTTATATTGTTATACTAGTTTATAAAAAACAAGTATAATTTTCTAATTGATTAATCGAGCGATTCGAGTTTTATTTTACTAAGTAATTATAATTAATTGCTTTAAAATTATTTAAATTCATTCATTTCTAAAAATAATTTTCGTTTATTTTGTATTCTTCACTTTTTATGCTACTTCGTTTGTAAAAACAATATATATATATATATATAATTATGAGATTTCGAAAAACGTAGTGACGAAAATGCGTAGAGTTTGATTTATTTATCTGCTGAACTTTATGATGAATGCTTTGCTTGGAATGATGATTTTCGAATTAATATAAATTTAAATCTAGTCATTATGAAAATAATAAGTTTCGTCTTCGTCGTAGCGAATGAGATAAATAGCTTCGCAGTATCTGTTGTAACGTTTCTGTTTAGGTCGATTGCAGGTCGTATAGTGGGCAGTGTCTGGTGGTTTTTCACACTCATCATTATCTCTTCGTACACTGCCAATTTGGCTGCCTTTCTCACAATGGAAAGAATGGTAACGCCTATTAATTCTGCTGAAGACTTAGCCAAACAGACTGAAGTCGAATATGGTACTCTATCGTTTTCTTCGACGCAGGAATTCTTCAGGGTAAGACCTCGTGAAGTATATTTTCTATCGATTTTTAACATTAAAAAGTGTTAAAAATAAAAATTTTAAATGTAACTAATGTAAGATTTTATTTCGTTATTCATATTTCTGATAGCTTCAAAGCGCAAAAATAGCTGTTTATGCTCGGATGTGGGAATTTATGAATTCGAGGAAGCAAGTTTTTGTCTCTTCTTACGGAGAGGGCATCAGAAGAGTAAGGGAATCGAAGGGAAAATATGCATTTTTAATGGAATCTACTAAGAACGAATATATTAACGAGAGACAACCTTGCGATACGATGAAAGTAGGAAGAAATTTAGATGCTAAAGGATATGGTGTGGCAACACCTGTTGGATCTAATCTCAGGTATGTGTTATTTACAGATATTTTAAGTAGTATGTTTTTGATATAATTCTGATTTAAGTGATAGAATTTAAATTAAAATGGGCAATTTTCAGGGATCGTTTGAATTTGGCTGTTTTGACAATGTTGGAGAAAGGAGATTTAGCTCGTTTGGAAAATAAATGGTGGTACGATAGGAGTGAATGCAGAAATGGAGATAGTAAGGTAAAAAATGGATAAATTTTAATTCTGTTAGTAAGAAAAACCTTAAGTTATATCAAATTAAACTTTAAAACTTCTGAATTTTCAATATTTTAATTTTTGATAATAAAAAATATAATAATTCAAATTTCACAGTTTTAAAATTACACAAATGTTACATTAGCTGTTTAAAGATAGATAATGTAATAAATCGATGCTTGTGTTATTAAAGTATTTGTTCGTATTAAACATCCTACTTTGTATACAGTTTAAAGTAATTTACAACGTAATATTTATCTTGGTATACACATACGTGTATGAATTTTGGTAGTTCTATACAAACTCACTAATATATTGGCATATAAATTTATTCAAAGTATTATTCCTCGCTTCCATAAATCTCAATGCACAAAATATTTCTACATCGGAATGGGCTGTCGTTGTGAACAAATGATCCACTATACAGAATGGATATAAATTCTTTCTCATGTGCATTTTTGTATGTTTTTGCCCACCGGACCATCTTAGCCACCATATTTTAGCTACAACAAATTATGATGGATGGTGCATCAATCTCACTGCACCAACATCCAATAACAAATCATGATTGATTGATGCAGCTCTTATTTTGACTGTTGTCTTACTTTCAGTTAATATTCTTATTGGGTTTATCTTTAGATATTAAACTTATATTGGAAAAAAATATATAAACTAAAATAAATATTTTAATGTAAAACTTTAAACTTTATCGACTTTCTTTTCAGGAATCTTCTCAAAATGAATTAACGTTAAGCAATGTGGCCGGTTGTTTCTATATATTGGTTGGAGGGTGTATATTAGCCCTATGCGTAGCTACAATTGAATTTTGTTATGTATCCCAGATTGAATCAAATCGATCAAAAGTAAGTTAAATTTATGAATATTTCAATAATTTGGCAATGAAATTATTTTATATTTGTAAGCTAAAAGTAATTTTAAAAAATATACTTTACTTAGCTTAACATAAATTATAGATTTTAAATTAAAACCCCGAAAGTAATATTATAATATTTATTTTCAAAAAATTACGTATGCAAAAATCATAAAGAAATATTAATATTCCTCTATAAATTTATACGAAAATATTTCTGATAAATATTAGAATATTTTTAAATTGTTAATATGAAAAGAAAGGAAGTAGAATATTCGTAATTACTGTAATTCGAAACTGCGGATTACTTCATTATATATATATATTTTAAATTACATAAAAGAAAATCAAGAAACAAAGAGCGATTGTTAGAGAAATCCTATTACACAAATTCGTTTCCTGAAGAAATTGCCTTTCTAGAAATCGTTTAACTTGATCGCAAAGTATAGTGAGACGGGTTAAAGTCGAGCCTGTAAGAGATATTTAAAGAATGAAACAGGATTGACAGTCTTGTTGCTTTATCATGCAAAGGCAGAAGATTGCTACTAAGCTGATTTGGCTTATAGTCCATATTGGCTATTTGAAGTGCAAGAGACAAAAGTGTGTCTATCAATAATGGACTGTGAATGTCAAGATATAATGTAAACAGTCTTTCTCCAGCAGATGCCATCTTTCTCGACATTGACACATTCGCTTTTCGTTCTCTCTCGTTTCATATTGGCACTTAACATAGAATAATATTTATTTTGTAATTGAGAAAAATGCTTTTCTTTGCATTCAAGTTTTTTTTTGTCTATTTTCCTAAATCATTAACTTTTTTAAATTCTCAATTTATATTTTAAAACTTAAATTTGATCGCATTATCTAAATATTTTCAAGAAGAAAAGAAAAATAATTTTACGTGTAATTTTATAATTTACTTTTGATTTGAATGATGATAATTTATAAAATTTACATGTATACTTTTCTATAAAGTTTATGTAGGTTTGAAGTCGTCCCATTAAATATTTACAGTATCTATAAAGTAAATAATAATTAATTAACAGATATGAAGCAAAGATCGTTGTTTCGAATTAAGCAAATCTACTTTTACAAAATTTATGTAAACAATTTAAAAACATTTAAGCGCAATATTAATTAGGAACTTGGCAAATTTATCATTCCTTATGGCCATACAGCTTGTTTGTGAAAGTTAAATTAAGAGAGAAAAAGAAAACTATTTCATTATTTCTGTTATGGATCGACCCCAACTTTAGAAATGTGTTGCGTAATATTCATCATAAAAATTAAAATTGATTAATGAAGCGCAATGATTGTTTTAAAATAATTAAAATGCAAATTGTCTCATAATTAACTTACGCTATATATGAAAATGCATTTGTTTGTTTGTCAGAATCATTTTCCTCGTACGTTGTAACTCGTCCAATTGGGTTAATAAGGAAAATAGTGAAGAAAACGTAATAAATGTTTTCATTACTACTTTCTTCATTAGCCAATTTAAT
The DNA here is from genome assembly GCF_000671375.1 of Centruroides sculpturatus. Classification (NCBI taxonomy): domain Eukaryota; kingdom Metazoa; phylum Arthropoda; class Arachnida; order Scorpiones; family Buthidae; genus Centruroides; species Centruroides sculpturatus. Next base: position 106,960 of record NW_019385194.1, read on the forward strand.
GACAGAATATTTGTAAGTAGAATTCATCTGGATGGTTATTTGGGAAAAAAGCATCATTCAGAGAAAACAGAAAGTGTTCATTATCAAAGTGTTCACCTAATGGATCTATTTTCTTTGTTGATAGCTTTACTTTTATTTCTGTTTTTGTTTGTTTGCACCTATTAGATAAAAACAGTCCTATCAAACAGATATTTTCTTTGACTCAATTTGCGATATTTTTCTTTTCATTCGTTGTTCCATATAAACATGCTTCAATTATTTTTATCAAATCAAATAGATATTCTCTCTTCTATTCCAAGAAATTCGATCTTTAGAAATTCTCTACAGCAGTTTTTATTAATAATTAAATTAATGCAACTTTTAATAAACTTAAGGAAATTTATTTCTAAAAAGCGAAACCGATCAAAAATCGCTTGTAAATAATCAAACGTAAAAGAAAAAGAATAAGAGAGATGCATTATACACTAACGAAAGTCATGATTGATAAATGAAGAATTCAAATTTCATAATTCAATATTAACTAAGAAATTGCAGTAATTATGCATGATTGTAAGACAAAGTCTAATTTATTTGAAGTAGGTTTTTAATACTTCAGTAAACGTTCTTGACTTTAATTAATAGGAATTCAATAAAATTATCTTGGATTATTATGCGATTTTTCACTACCTTTAATTATATGAATATTTATTATTAAGGGAAACGAGAAATCGGTTTATTGCGAATAAATTTTGCATTGCAAAAATTTCTCGGCAAAAAGACTAATAATAGTTGTTTGTTTCTTCTCCAATCAAATATCTTCAGATTTAATAATAGAAAAGAAAATTTTAAATTGATAAAAAATAATCATATTTAAAATTAAATTATTTCATTATTATTCGAAATGAAAGTAAATAATACTATTAAATTATACATTAATGATGTCAAAAACATCAATACATTACTTTGTGTCCTCATCAACATTTAGAATAATGATTACCCCGTTAGAGAAATGCTTTGATGAAAAAAAAATAATTAAAATCTATCGATTTTGCTTTGTTCTAAATTCAAGGCACATTTATCAATATTTAGAAATTAAAGAAAAATATGAAATGAAAGATATTATTAAAAATGAGGAATTTATAATTTATTAAAGATAATAAAAGTTTCTGTACATAACATAATATGCAAATTAATTCCCCCTTTTTTTATTTAATTTAAAAATGCGTATGCCTATTATTACACATAACAGGCTTTTCCAGGAATTTCATAGGCGGTCTGTCCTGGATATGTAGGCCCATTATACAGTACCAGTATTGTGGGTTCGGTCAGGCCCATGCCAGAGGTATTGTGGTCCTAACCGAGTCCACTACATTCCATAAAATGTGATTATTAATGAACAGAAATTTGGCTCTTTCACAAATATCAGTTTGTTCAATACATTGATGAATATTATAATTATAAATATAAGTATTACACTTTGTTTTAAAGTTTTACTCTAAAAACTGAGTCTTGTAATAAAAAAAAATAATTTTTTTCAATAAGATTAAAGATTTTCTAGCAACAGATTTATATACATTTTCTTTTCTACCAGGAATATCATTTTCCCATTTTAGGTGGACTATCGTTGTACTCTCTGCATTATAATGTTAAATATAATAATAATGTTAATTGAATTTTTCCATTTTAACTTAGTATTTAATGAAATTATAGTTTTATAAAGATGAACATTTAATAAGAATTAGTTGTTTAGAGAATTTATAAGGGAAACTATACATTTTAAATACAGTCGCGTTCATCTCAAAACTGAAAAATTGACGATTGATGGATTGAGTAATGGGCTATCTACTAAAGCGGGAATACCTCCCAGATTTTCTCTAGAAAACTGGTCCATATTTAGATGTTAGATACGAAGTAAATCCAGAAAATTCCACGCGGCCAGCACGTTTGCGAGGCGCGAACCCGCGACTAACTACCAGTGTTCAGTGATTTTTATCTACTCGGAGCTGAGAAATGTGAGTCAATTTCTTCGATTCAAACACTCAAACGACAATCAAGTAAAGGCCGTGTCAATTATGATAAATGCACAGGTAAAGGATTTCAGATTTTTTCCAATAACCCAGATACAAAATTTTACATCTGAAATCCTTCTGAAAGCAGTTTTGACTGATGGGATGTGAAATGGCATCTTTTACTTCATTTTCTGTGAGTGCATTTTTTCATTTTCTATATTTTGGCTAATAATTTTATAAAAATGGTGTTAATTTTTTCAATAGCTAATATAATAATAATTTGAAAATTTAAATAAAAGTTAATTCAGTTAATTGGCATTTCATATTTCGTTTATGAAAATGACAATAACTGATATATCAATTGATAGTGTTTGAATATTGAAAACTTCTTCTTGCAATTATATATAGTATATTTAGTTTCATTTAAAATTTTGAAATTGCTATTGTAACTATTTTCCACGATATGTTTGTAACTACATACATAAATGCTGTCACATCTTTTTGAATAAAACATGGAAGTAATTTAATTTTTATTTAATGAAATGTTCAATTTTATTAAATTCACTGCCTGATTGAAATAAATATTAATTAAGAAACGTTAATAATTGCATAATATAAATCAATTAATATAATATAGTCTATTGTCTTAACATAAGCCTAATAATGACTGTTCGTGTAATTACAGTAATTGTTTCCTGTAATAAGTAGAATTTCTTTACGTAAGATCGTATAAATTTATTATATAAAACTCTTTAATAGTTAATAAATAATCATTAAACAGGTTCGTCTTTAGTAACTTACAGCTGTTATAAATAATCTTTGGGGTAATCACTATAGAAATTGCTATAACATTTTTAACAACTGGATTATAACTAGTTTATCTTGATTCTCCTCAATGATACTTTGAGAAGTTCATTCGACAAGTTAACGAGAAATACCAAAAATCGTTAGTAATTTGAAGTAATCCACGAGAAATTATAAGATCAAATTTGATCAATCAAATAATATCGATGATTCTTTTTACCTTACTATCGACATTATCGTGATAGATGAAGAGTCCTGTTTGGACTGCTTCACAGATGAAATTATGGGATCATGTTCATCACGAGAGAAAAAGAAGCCGAATGTAATTTCGAAATTTTTTCTTTCCTTACAAACTGTTCTAATGTTTCAATCAGGTTTTATAAAAACAAACTATATCTTCACCTTTATAAATGTCATTTAAATTATTAAAATCGATTGTAAATTCGTTTTCGTGAAAGAAAGCTTATAATTTACATTGCATGGGTTATTAATGTTAGTGGTTAGTTGTGACCTCATTCTCTCTCCTTCTTCTAATTAGTTCAATTAAAATCGCATTGGCTGCAGGCGTGAGAAAGGCATTCGATGATATGAAACTCATAATTTTATCAACATTTTCATTATTATTTTACATGTAACTTACGTCATATCGCTTAAACCAATCATTACAACTTGTTCTTTCGACAGCATTTAAATCAGGGATGTCCAACCTTTTTGTTCCTCTGGGCCACATTGGAAGAAGTCATGGAGTTTTGGGCCACAAGTACATATAATATATTTGTGACTCAATCCTTAAATATACAAGTATATTTAAGGATTAACAAGTCTAGATTATAATAATAAGTATTAAAACTTTATCACAAAAAAGGATATTTTAAAAAATTACTTCTCCAGACACTTTCAATTTTTACTTAGAAGTAAATAAATTCATTTATTATAAAGGAGACAATCAAAAATTTATTTGAAAAACACGAATATTCGTTTTATTTGGGTCTCTAATTAATAAAAAACGACGAAACGCCATTTTAAAGGGCATTGTTATTAGACTAATATATTTATAAATAATATGTAGCCCAGAAAGTAGCCAATGAGCCAAATGATAATTTTTACACCAAACTAAAAACAATGGTAGCCAAATTTGGCGCAAAGTAGCCAAATATTGCAACGCTGGAAAAAATACTAAATAATGCTGGAGTTGGAACTCAAAGGAGTATAGACCCAAATTTGAGAAAAAAGAGAAAGGCCAAAAGATAAAAAGTAGTGAGGAAGATTGGAATATTAAGGGTCAATATTTACATAATAGAAGGTCTATTTAACCTTTCTCACTACTTTTTATCTTTTGGTCTTTCTCTCTTTTTCTCAAATTTGGGTCTATAATCCTTTGAGTCACAACTTCAGCTTTATTTAGGATTCCTTCGTCATCCGCACATCTCCAAGTATTTGAAAATATTTCCTTTTCACTCAAAAATAAAATATGTACAGTATAAAAGTTTACGGCTTTGTGAAACTTCTTTTTTGAGTTTATGCCGTTGAAATAAAAAATAAAACAATTTGTCGGTTTTGTTTACACGTTTATTGGGCCTCATTGGAACTTGCCTTGGGCCGCGGGTTGGACATCCCTGATTTAAATGAATGCTTTTTATTTCGCTCTTTATGAAAAGAATTACTTACAGTTTAATTATGTTTTCTGTAATAAGTTATAGGCTACACATAAATACAAAGTATGTTTTGTTAATATTTCTGCTTATTTTATTTAGTAATGTATATAAATAAATCAAACAATACATGTTCAATACAAAGCATTTCTTTGGATATAGGTGTAGTTACTATTATTTAAATATTAAATATCAAATTCGAAATAGTTTGTATAGATAAACACGTTATAAAGCGGTAAGCTGCTTTGAGTTTCGAGCATCTTAGTTATATCACTACGGCATCATATTAGTTTTAGTGATTCGCTCGCCTGAAGAACTATCCATATAAAAATAAATGAGAGTAATAATATATATAATATAGACGAGCAAAAATTATTGTAACATCGTCACAACGCCGGGCTGCACATTTTAATCATATTTTTAACTTATTTACAATACTGTAAATGCTCTGGATCTCAAATCAGTAACGTCTTGCCCCCTGCATATCATACTTTTCCTGAGACAACAGTGTCATTTATGTATCATAACTCCCTTCTTGGGAAAACTTTTAAATTGAAAAGACGCGACAAATATATAGTTAATCTGGGTTTCCTGTTCTAACGGTTTCCATATCCGGTCTTGATTTTTATTTAAATTAAGGAAGGACAGACTGATACCAGTAGAACCATCTTTTAAATTACAGCCGAATAATTATACACTTAATGAAGAGTGATGCAACTAGTAATTGTTAGATTTTGTTACTAATAACATTTAATAAGAAAATAATTGTGAAAAATAATAGTAAAAGCATTTAACATTGTCCTGTAACTTACATTTCTTAATAATAGTCTTTGATGGACCCAATTTTGCTTATCTTAATGGAATAGTTTTTCTTTTATATTTCACTCTATTTTCTTGTAAATACTTTTCTCTTCTTTCAGTAAATTTTTGGCACTTGCTGTATTTTTGTTGCAAAAAAAGACATTTGTAGACAGTTATAAAGATAAAACCGACAACACAATTTTTCTCTTTTCTTTACAACTTTTAGAAAATCATATTCATTTTTCTTACAGATTCCTAAAATCATGTAACAATTAAATTTACTTTTATAGCATATTACCTTAAAATTTTAAAATATAAAATATACAAAATTTTGTGTTATAATTCTAATTTAAAGAATGTTTCTGAATCTCTATTAAACTTCTAAAGTTACATTTACATATTCAGTAATGCCATTGCATATTCACATAAGTGTTTAAGTTATGTAAATATTTTAAAATATTTTCTTTATAGAAATTCACAACGACTACCATGTTTTCAACTAGAAAATGTTCTCTTTTTAAGTGCATTCTTTTCTGTTACTTACTTTTTTAACCTTACCATAAATTAAAGAAAGTAAATAATAAATGTGCGTTAAAATATATATTTTTATTGTAATTCCATATTTTCTTTAGTTTCGAGTCATAAATCGACGTAATAAATCAGCTCCTTTGTATTCGAAGAAAGATTTATTCATACATAAACATGACATTTGATGAATTGTTTTATGCGAAAGTGTTGAATAAGTCGACTCATTTCATTCATACGAAACATTACCCGCAGCTTATTGCTGAAATTCTTTCAGAATGATTCAAGAAAACTTGACAATTTGGTCAATATTTAATATTGAAAACAATAATTTCAACTTTCGAGACAAATCATTCGTATTTTTTATATCAAAACTCACTTTATTTTTTCAGCTTCATTCATGTTCCCTCTGTCTTTATAAGTTTACATAGTGGACATTCATGTTAGTACTAGTGTATAATATTCCAAATCTGTGTTATATCTACAAAAATTAATGTAATTGCTATGAAGAATTTTAAAAAATTAATAAAATATTGACTTTAGAAATTGAAATTTTAGATAACTTATGTACAAAACTTAAAATAAAAATTTTAAACTCGTATTCTTTGAAACAAATAATTTGTATGTAATTTGCTCTATACGGTAAATAGTTATAAATATAGAAAAATATTACACAAAATAAAATAATATTGATACATTTTAAAAATGTTATTTTAATAGCAATAAATGTAAACAACTCACAAAACACTTGAAACGGGTTTTATATAATCTTTATATTGAGAAATTTTAAAAAATTCTGTATATTAGGCTGAAATTTTCACATTCATTCCCACTGACATCTGTCCACCTATCTGTCCTTCGTTAATCTCGATAACGGAATTAGATAGATGAAAATCGAGACCAGATATGGAAAGCTTAGAGACCGAGACTTCCATTAACTATATACGAATTACGGAAAACACGCGATTTTTAAATTAAACGATGATTCAAAAATTACAGCGCGGAGTTGTGACGATTTTTTTTAGTTTTCGTTTCGCTCGAATACGAAAAATATTAATTGTTTGGATGACATAAAAACAAGATTATGTATTTATAAAAGAAAAGTACTGTAATTAAAAAGTTGAGAACTTGATATTGTGATTAATAATTATGATTACTCTATCATTATAACAGACATTAAATATTAATTAATACGGACAATTAAATTCCTAAAATAATTTAATTAAGTTCGGAGAGATGCCGAAATATCATTTTCGATCTGATTGAATTTCGATACATTTAATTTCTCTCAAAACGATACATTGCATCAACTTAAGACATCGTAGTTAATCCCGAAGAGATATTACTCAACGTTTGAATAATTATTAACGTTACTAATTTCAATGATATTCTAACGAATTTCATCGGAGTGTAAAGCAAGCGACCAATAGTAATTTATAACTGAAACAAATTCTCGTACTGCTAAAGACATTTATAGTCCTTTTATATATCGGCATTTCATACCGTACGTTAAGGAAAATCCGTTGTAAATTCGAAATTTATTATCAAGAAAGACAATAAAGTATTCGATGCAATATCGAATGATAATGAAGAAATGAGTGACGGTATTTTTAATTTTCTGTCAGTTACCGTTATAAAGATGTGAAGTTTTTCATTTTATAAAACCGAACTTCAGTTTTAACTAGGCAAATATAAATCAGGTGTGTTTATTAGTACTGTAGTATAAGTAAAAATATAAATTAGAGATTTATAAATTATATAAGTCAATTCAGAAATGAGAACTTGAGCATCAAAGTATGAGAATTCTTAAATTTTCTATAATTCGAGACAAAAAATTTAGTTTTTGAAGGAATATTATGAATCAAAATATGCAAAAATTAAATATCAAAATTAACTTTTTATTAAATTCTGTGTTCAAGAGCGAGTTATCTTCATACAATAACGAGAAACAATAAATTCATTGTTTTATACATGTGTATAAAACTGCAACGTGAAAGTAAAATTTTTAGAAAATAATTTTAGAAATCAACAAAATAAATAATTATTATCAATTCTTGATCATAACTGAAAAATTAAAAACAATATTCTAGATAATTTAATTTGGATACCTAATTATAGGAATAAGTTCTGCGGGCAAATCACAATTTAGTGTAAAAACTACGTATAATTGAAAATTTCTTATAGTTATGAATTATTAAAGACCAACTGTATGTGAAAAACGCGTATGATGAAAATCATATGTTTTACATGACCAATTAATAGCATCGAAACTGAATTCTTGTTAGGTAATTTAGTTTCGATGCGATTTATTGGTCGAAACGAAAAATCCGAAAGCATTTAAAAGTATATTTTAATATAATTGTCAAGATTGAAACTTACAGATTGATTTCGCATAAAATTTTATTTCGTTTACTGGAATAAGAACACATTTGTAAAAGCACTTTACGACTAATTCTCGTCGTAAAGTGCTCTTGCAGCAGAATTTTCAATGTGGCACAGGAATGTTTGTTACTTTTAACACTTCATACAGTAAATTAGATGAAATTTCTTTATGTATGCAAATAATTCAAAGAAAAATTACACTAATTTAAGCAAAAAATTTCAATAAAATGAATTATTATTATTATTATTATTATTATTATTATTATTGTTTGCAAGTGACGTGTGCTATATACAACAGTCGTAATTTCTACTAAGAATTCATCTAGTTGATTCAGATCTGTAAATGATAGGCCATAAAACGATGGCTGAATACATCCCGAGTGCAACTGAAATAAGGTTTAAATCTTGAAAAAGAATCAAGATACCTAATTTTAATAAATCTTAATTTAATGTAGCTTTAATTTTCGATAAAGTTTCAGCTTCTAACTTGATCTGTCAATCCGTCATTTTGCATTACTCCTTATAAGTTATAGACTATAGAATATAGAATTTTGTCGGCGAAATTAATCCTTAAGGAATCATTTTTTGGCATCATCTATCTAATAAATATGCTTCTGAGTCATTTAATACATTCAGAAAGTATCATAAACGACTCACAGAATTTTTATTTACGAAATACTCTTAAAAATAATATTCAGGATACGTATCATTTGCTAAATATTGGTAAAAAAGTTTAGCAATATTATTGAGAAATATTTACATTCCGAGAAAGTCTGCTCCTTTATTTTTGTCATTTAAGTTGGACTTACTAATTTATATTCGGAAATATACCGAACTCCCGATTATCCGCGCTAATTAGGGCATGGAAAACCGGAAAACACGGATAATCCAAAATAACCCTCGAAACTATAAAAAAATACTATTTATAGGTTTTAAATTAACTACAGCTCAACCCCGTTATAACGTGATGCGAGTATGAATTACATCTCCCTAGTTTCTCAAGTTCAAGTTCGAGTCAAGCTGAAATACATATTTATCGAATAATATTTTTAAATATATCGTGTAGAAATTTAAATTTTACGTTTGTAAGCATGATTCTTACATTTTTATTTCAAATTAATGTCTTTTAATTCTAAGACTAGTAGGGTATTTTTAAACTGTTTATAGCGTATAAGTGTGACTTTTTTGCGTGTATCAATATATTTTTTAATTTTCGTATTTAAATTGAGGTCAACTCTCTTGGACGTTTTAAATCTTTTCATGAAAAGTCAGCTCAGCTTGAAAGATTACTGCATGTGCACTGATGATGTGTACACAACTTTTCATGCGTTACGCTGTCCGTGGGAAAAATGGACAAATTATTTTGGCGATGCACGGATAATCGAAAGTTCGGTGTTTGTTATAAGTTCACAATACTCACATTCGTGATATTATCATACGTTTAATAGTTTTAACTACACAATAATTTTTAATTGTGTAGTGTTTCCTTTATTCCGAAAGTTTTCAGCCTATTTGGATAGGCCATCTTCAGGCTTTACATTCATCGTTCCAAATGGAACCATTTGTTCGAATTTATTTCATTTGAATTTGAACTTTTAAAAAACTTATGTATATACAAGAGTAGACTAAGTAAATAGCTAATTAACAATAATATCAAAACGCGTTGCAACTTAACAAACACAAAAAAAACATAAATTTCTTCTGGTCACCCCTATATACTCTTTATCAATTCCTAATTGGGGGATCAGAAGAAACCTTACGGTACGTGTAAAGGAACACAAATATAGTGTTAATAAAGGACTCGATAGCACGATATTGGCAAGTATGGCACAATCAGACGGAGCAGTAGTCAAATGGGATGAAGAGAAGATTGTTAGAACGGGGCACTCACCGTCCATCGCGATGGAAATGGAAAAAATAGAGATTTACAAAAGTAAAATAAGGGACCGATGCCTAAATGCGAATGATGCAAATGCATTACCAACGGCTTGGAAATATAAAATTGAAAAGAGTATGGGTTTTAATAATCCATAAAAATATGAACTGGAGATTATAGGAATTAGTATTTAGTCTCATTTAAATTTTTTATAATTTTTGTGTTTTTGTGTTTGTTAAGTTGAAACGCGTTTTGATATTATTGTTAATTAGCTATTTACTTAGTCTACTCTTGTATATACATAAGTTTTTAAAAGTTCAAATTCAAATGAAATAAATTCGAACAAATGGTTCCATTTGGAACGATGAATGTAAAGCCTGAAGATGGCCTATCCAAATAGGCTGAAAACGTTCGGAATAAAGAAAAAAAAAACTCGGAAAATATAAATCAGGTGTGTTTATTAGTAGTATAAGCAACTAATATTGCCGAGAAGGAGATAGATAGTTTATATTTTTATTCGAAATTTCTGTAAAAATATACTAAATTTATTCTAATATCTAAATTTATATGTAATAAAATATTTTGAATTTATAGATCTCTCTTGTAATTTATAAACTCTCGTATCTTTATGAGCACCTTCTCATTTCTGAATAGATTTATAAATTATGTAATATAAGATAAAATAATAATTTATATAAATGTCACACTCTAGAACCTAAAAAGTCCAGTAACAACAGCACTTTAATGGATAACTAACGTTTTCGACCGTACACCGGTCTTCCTCAAGTTTTTAAACCAGTACGATTCGAACGTGGAATGCAAAGAACAATATTTACAAATTATTTTTAAAAACCCATGGAACGTATAGAACACATGTTCAAAAATTATTTTAAAATCTACGGAACTATCTAAGCGCGTATAGACAACTTTTATCCATATATGTTACCATGGCGATAGAAATATATCTATACCATAAACAGTGAGTAACAAGATATAAATAATGGTATAGACAAAGGTTGCTAACTGCTGGTGTCGCCCGTTTTTTCATAATGGTACAGTACCTCCAAGTGTTGTTGTTACTAGACTTCTAAGGTTCTAGAATGTAATTTATACGTTCCAGTAATTCTGTAAGAAGTTGTTTTAATATATAAATATGTTTGATAGAAATAAAAAAGTTCATAAAATTCGATTTTATTTATTTTATTTTGAATTTATAAAATTTAATTTTATATTAATCACAATGAAATATTATAAATTAATCTGAAAATATACTTGATTTTTATAATAATAATAATAATAATAATGAACTGCAATTTAATTCTGACATATGTGAAATTTTTTATAGAATTTAGTATTTTATATTTTGCTTGTTTATTATTATAAATATTTTTGTTTTAAATTCTATAAATGATTAATTACAACCAATTTTTCTTATAAATTACTCGAAGTACAAGAACTGTGTTAACAATGGGTTAGACAAGGATGGAACTTTATTCATAAATTGATAATAGTTTGAATATTGAAATATAGCAAAATTGTCGAATGTAGCAGCTATATTTACAGAAAATTATGATAGTAAAAGTATGAAAAGTTGTATGTTAAATATAATAAATAACATTTATTCGAATGCCAAAGAAATACGTGAGGTAAAAACATAATTCATGTTTGAAAAAGTAAAAACAATTTACACGAGAAAAATAAATAATAACGTTCAAATCTTTCAGGTGAGTCTAATGGAAGCCATGAAAAATAAACTACGAATGTCCATAAATGGTGATTTAGAAGGAGAATGCAGCAGGGTACGAACAGGGTCCATTTAATTCGGTATACCAATTTCAATTTTTATTTCTTTAGTACTTTACGTAAGTGGAAAGATATCCACTCGGTTGTAATTTTTCGTGATAATTTTCTGGAAATTTTCTTTAATTTTCAGCTTAAGATATTTAAAAAACGGTAAGGAAATTTTACTTAGTCAGAATTTAATTATTTTTTTACTAAAAATTGAACTGAAGATAAAAAATTTTTCTTCTTTAAAACTGATGCTTGATTCGTTAGCGAATAACACTAGAAAACAGTTCAAAAATATTCAAATAAAATTTGGAATTGGATAAAATAAATATAGAATTATATTTTTAAATATTAAAAGCAAAACTAAATATTTTTGCACAATTTTAAGTAATTAGAATTTATTAATTTTAAATTTTTAATTGATTTTATAAGGTTTACTTAAGAAGATAACAAAAATATTAAAACGATGTAGGATTTAGAAATTATTGACAAATTCGATGTTACAAAGTCCAAATTTTTATAGAATTTCTCACAAAATCGACATTAGAATGGCCAACTTGTGGTAAGAATTTTGCCAAATTCGATGTTAGAATGGACAAATTTTGTTAGTAGGGTCAAATCTTTACAGAATTTTTTATAAAATCGATGTTAGAATGGACGAATTTGATAATTCTTATCAAATTTGGTCATTTATCATTTCGTTTGAACTTAACGAGTATTTAATACGAAGAACTAATTCGAATTAACCAAGAAGAAATTATAAAAATACTTATAAGGGAAAAAAATGCAGAATTGCAATTAACTTGATTATTACCGAGATCATTTTTAATTGTAAATGACGGCGAAAATAAACGTAATTAACGAAAAGCGAATTTATATATTTTCGTTGTTAATTTTTCATAATTTATTACGTAACATCGGACATTCGGGGGTAGAAAAAAATTATTTGACACGAAATAAATTAAAAATGTCTGAATCTGTGAAATAAACTTTTAATCATTTTTCTTAATTACGTTCTCTCGTTATATTTTAAAATTCATTTTCCATCGCTTTATAGGTGTTTAATTTAATAAATTAAATTTTTATTTGGTTTTTATGACGATAACATTTATAAACATCGTCAGCAAGAATGGAAGAATGCGAACTGAGAAAAGAATTAGGCCCACGTTTGAGTTTTTTCTCCAATTATAAAAATTGTAGATATTCGAAATTTCACGAAATAAATTATACATATATACATACATATGTATAATTTATTTCGTTGTATTATGTATTTTATTAAACTTTATTTCTAGGCATATTTACAGAGGAAATAACTTTTATAAAGCATTTCTTTACACGTGGATAGAATTTTGTAATAAAGGTGAACCTTCAATAACGGCCACTTCCCAAAAATGGACACATCTATCATTTTTTCAGGATATTTTTCAGAAACCTTTGTTGAACAAAAATGCATACAAAATAACCTTCATATAATGGCCACCTCCGAACAACGAACATATCTAAACAGCAGCTACTTTTTCACAAATGTTCGAGCAAAATGCATGCAAAATGCATACAAAATAACCTCCATATAACGGCCATTCTTTTATGTTTACGCGGTGGCCGTTATTCAGAGTTTCAGTTGCATTTTTTTTCATCTGTCTTCGTGTTCATTTCTGCTCTCGGAGATTTTATAAACTTAATTTTTTTTGCCTCCGGTTTCGAACATCTTCTGTACTTTCAAAGTGAAAAAAAAANGGTGTTAAATTTTTATAATTCTGTGTTAAAGATGATGTTTAGAATTTCATTTACTTATTTCTAATAAGTAAATGAAATTCTAAATAAATAATGTAATAAATAAAAATAAAAATCACTCAAAAATTAGTACAGTGCAGTAAAGAAGCGTTGTATTAATTAATATACTGTAATTATGATAAATTAAGATTTTGTTTTAATATTGAAATAGATATACTGAATATTTGAAATTGAATTGCTCTATTTTTCCAATATTTCAATATTTAATTTATTATTGAAATATTGAATTTATTAATATAATTTTTTTGATATAATCGATTTACAGAGAAATATCTAAAATCGTAACTCGAAATTTATTCAAAATGGACGAGTGATAACGTTTTATATGAAGCTAAAATTTAATTAAATCTTACAACCTTTAACTCTTGATAAGAGGGGGGGGAAAGAATAAACTAGAGTTTAAAAATTTATCGAATTAATTCAAATAAGAAATCAAAAACGTAAATTTTGATGAATAGAAGAAGAAGAATTTTCCAGTTGATTTACTTTATAAATTCTGTTACATTCTGATTAAAAATTTTGTTAAATCCTTACAATTTTTAAAATATTGTTGTGAATGCGTTCTGGAATAGCTTAAAACTTTAATTAACGAAGAAAATTTTCTTTAATATATTATTAATACATAAAACAAACCACAAAGATAAATTGTACGAGAGTGAATTGAATATTGATTTCTACATTTGAAAACGGGGAGTAGACAGGGGGAAAGTCAGTGCCAATTGTTGCTCCCAGCAAAGGAAAACAACTAAAAGTCATTATCTAGGTAATTACCGAGTCTTTCCCTGTTGGTAGTAGAGGTGACAATAGACTGCCACTCATCAACAACAGTAATTACCCAGTTGTAACCGAGGAAGTTCAATCTTTGCTTCGGTTTCTTCATTTCTTGGCCACCCAATATTAATTAAATTTATTTTTGGTGAAAACTCTTCTTGTTTATCAAATTCTCCAACCAATTTTTATTTTATTTCAAATGGAATATAATTTACGCCCTGGCAAATAAGAATATTTGTATAGGAATTTGATGCGAATGTTTTAACTCTTAGAAACTCGTCTTGTTACACGGATAGTCGAATTTCTTTGTGAGTCTGAATCTATTCTAATTAATGGAGATTATAGTAAATTATGATTAACAAATCATTAGAAGAATCGAAATTAGTCTTCAGAATTAGAAAACTTTGAATTTTGTTTCCAGAATTTCCAGAAGAATTTCATTTGCATGTGTCTTTCTGTAAGAAACCAGATATTTATATTCAGTTCTTTTACTTGGTAATTTTCCTTAACTTGTTTAATTCGATTAATTTAGTTTGTTGCTATTCTCTCGAAATAATTAAATTACTTTGCATTGAGAATTCATAAATTTTTCATCAAAAATAATTATGATTTTGCTGCGTTGTTAATAAATTATAAAATATATATTTAACGTAAATATTAAATATTTTTATTACTTAACTTCTTTTATTCCAAACCTATTTGAGAATTTGAATAAATTATAGCAATATTGTATCTTCTTTATTAAATAACTTAATATAATTTACAAATTTTTATACTTAATTCATTTTTAAGAACTTTACCTTAATAAAAATTCCAATTATAACCATAAATCCATTGAAAAAAAATTTAAAATTTATTAGAAATTTGCTAACTTTAAATTGGAATTAACCAAATTTTTGAAGGTAATAGTATAATGCTGCTAACTTAGGGTAATTTATTATAAAAATCGAATAAAATCTGCTTCTATATTAAGCATCGCTCTCTTGTGAAATGCCACGGACTATATAAATTTATTAGATTTATTGGTTATCAACAATCACATGATCAGTTTTTTTGTCCCCTATTATTATGTATGTTATCCGATTCTTCTACTTTCAACTTTTTATGAATAAAATTCGCTTTATTTTATAACTTTACATCGTGTTTCGTGTGGTTACTTCGTCCTCTGCACAAATTCACTTGAATTACTTACAAATGAATAAAATTATTTTTAAAAAATCACTTATTTTTTACGTTAAGAGTGTTCTTATAATGTTTTACACGTAGTAAATTAAATAATTACACTACATAACAAAAATTTATTTGACTAACTAATTTTTGGAACTACAAGAAGTTTAGATCCTTAGAGTTTCGATTCGTATGTAATTTTAAGTAGATATACAAAAAATAATTTATATTGTTTAATTACTTTATTTTCTATAAACTACGTTAAATTTTGGAATCATAGAAATTATTCCATTTTCTCAAATATTTTCAGGACAGGCCTTACATCAATAATCATCAATAAGGACTTTATAAGAACTACTGTTTAAAATTCCCCAAAAAGGGATTATTTGATCCATTTTCAATATAATAAGTTAGACATATAAAAAGACATAATAAGATAATTTTGTGTTTCGAGTGTTTTTTTTTTCTATCGAACACGTCAAAACATTACAATAACATTTTGTCCATTGACTAGAGCAATTCTTTCTTCCCGAAAACATTTTTATATATATTTTAACTGGAGCGTGAATAAACAATAAAAGACTGAACGATAAACAATGAGTTAATTGTTCAAATGGGTGTTAAATTTTTATAATTCTGTGTTAAAGATGATGTTTAGAATTTCATTTACTTATTTCTAATAAGTAAATGAAATTCTAAATAAATAATGTAATAAATAAAAATAAAAATCACTCAAAAATTAGTACAGTGCAGTAAAGAAGCGTTGTATTAATTAATATACTGTAATTATGATAAATTAAGATTTTGTTTTAATATTGAAATAGATATACTGAATATTTGAAATTGAATTGCTCTATTTTTCCAATATTTCAATATTTAATTTATTATTGAAATATTGAAAAATCCCATTACTAGAACTTCGTGATTTCATAATGAGATTTTTGTTTAGGAATTGCCATTGAATCGGAAAGATCTTCATAAAATCTCATTGAAAACATCCCTCTTTGAGATAAATATATTTTATATCTGCTAAATAAACATTAGAAATTGTTAAAATTAAAAAGATGGATCGTTTTTAATATATTTCTATAAAACTTTTCATTATTTTGTAAACAACTACTCTTTTAATGGGTACATTTAACCAGAAAACTGATATTTACTAATAATTATTATCAAACATTACTATGTCAATGAGATTTAAAAAATAAACATGCAGATATTAAAATTTAAATATATTGCAACCATCTGTTTTATAAATATGCGGTTTTGAGGAGGGTGAAATTAGACTTACACGTATTATTAGTTATATCTGTACAAGTTTAACACAATGATTTTAACATTCAAATGTATATTCGAATTAGAAATTCGATTATCCGAAACTCCGGATTTTCAAAAACGATTGTATAAAAAGAACTTGAAGCGTTATACAGTACTGTACATGTCACAGAAGCTCTCCACGTAACTGGAAAATTATTACGCCATTTGTCGATTGTAGCGCCGCGAAACTAGGTCATACACGTAACATTACATTAGATTCTGAGTAAACTAATTTACTTTCAAATGCAGTAATCTCATTACAGTATTTATAATTCATGAAACTCTAAATGCACAGAACTTTATGTCCTAAAGCACAAAAAAAACAAGAGAGTTTCTGAATTATCTGAAAGATCTTTGATCCCATCAATTTCTTTCATATTCATTTTTAAATAATATTATTAAATATTTTTTACATTATTTGATTAATTAATATAATTTTTTAAACGATTTTAAACATATTTATACAGTAAACGATGTAAAGTACTCAATAATTGTTTTGTCTCAAAGAACAGATCTGCATATTATTATTATTATTACGGTAATTAACAGTTTAGTAACTTTGTTAATTTATGTATAATTATTATGTCTTCCTTATTATTTTTAAGATAATATATGTATATTTTTTGTGGTTGGTGATAATTTCATATGCAAATTTTGATCTTATATCAGATAATATACAAGTAGACAAATTCTCATTTATGAAAACTGTACTTTTCGTTTCGAAAATATACAAAAATCTTTTTATTTATAAAAGCCACATTCTTACCTGGTAAAACTTTATCTCGACGCATTGAAGGAACCATTTCGTAACTTTATGCCTTTCAGTAAATGACACGTGAAGAGTTTGGCGTATGAAAATCATAAAATTTTCGATTTTAAATGGGTGGATTGATGACTAAGACGACGTCTAGGGTACTTTTCTCTAATACTAGCTGATCCAGTTAAACTCCTAAAGAGTGGAACCGAAATCCAATCATCTTGTAATAAGCATCGGCCCTACTACGTGTGTTGAAACAATATCAATAATAGCAATCTATCTCGCAAAAATTCGGAATTCGCCGCATATTTCTCCTAATTGCCATTAAGAACGTGTACTCCATCATTAAAGATGATTATTCTTATATTTATATATCTTTGTATACGATGCATACGAGAGGGATCGACCTACACCACTTTTGATCTCTCTACAAAAATTTCGTAGAGAGACCAATAATTATAAATACATTGGTAAATTTATTGTAATAAATGTTTTTATCCATTTAGAATATTTCAAAGAACATTTTATTACTTTTCTCACGTAACTTTCAAGCTCATTTACGTAACGAATAATTTACGACGTAAACATATCTGTGAGAATTAACAATTAGGGCAGAATAACATTAATAAATAGTACGGAAACTCTTGGAAAAGTTGGTTTAAAAAGATGTTTTACTTACGCTACATTAATTTTATTTCCTTAACACGTATTGCCACATTTCCTTTCTACCTATCTGAATTTGACAGGTCGTGTCAGAAAGGAGAAAACTTGAACCGATGTCTGAACGACAAAAATGCCACTAAATGAGGCAATGTTGTCACTCGCTATATTCAATATGACAAATTTTTTCCTTGTTAAAATTTCAAATTTTTCTTTTAAAATACCTAAAACTTTATTGGGAGATTATCTGAGCAAATACGTAAAATCTTTAATATAAAAATTGGCCATAGATACCAAATACAAGAGACATTTTCTTAATTAAAAATAAAAATAGCAAGAAGAAACTCCCACGAAAATTACTCTTATATTATCTTATTTTTTTTTATAAATTTGTAAATTAAATATTTAAAGTAAACAATGAATATTACAAGAAAGTTAATATTCGTTTTGGAGGCTGAAGCTATTTTTAGTTAATTTAAACAAAGTTCGGAGGGGTATGAAATATTTTTCTAACGAAAAAAGTAATTTATGTATCGATTTTTCATTCATTTTTATAAATAGAAAATACGAGATATTTCTAACTCATTTCATAATTCTTATAAGAAATGTTACAAATCGAAGTTTTGAAAGTAAGATAAACACACACTAAAATATAGAAAAACGTACGTTGCAATTTAATATAAAACTTTTTAAATATTAAAAGCAAAACTAAATATTTTTGCACAATTTTAAGTAATTAGAATTTATTAATTTTAAATTTTTAATTGATTTTATAAGGTTTACTTAAGAAGATAACAAAAATATTAAAACGATGTAGGATTTAGAAATTATTGACAAATTCGATGTTACAAAGTCCAAATTTTTATAGAATTTCTCACAAAATCGACATTAGAATGGCCAACTTGTGGTAAGAATTTTGCCAAATTCGATGTTAGAATGGACAAATTTTGTTAGTAGGGTCAAATCTTTACAGAATTTTTTATAAAATCGATGTTAGAATGGACGAATTTGATAATTCTTATCAAATTTGGTCATTTATCATTTCGTTTGAACTTAACGAGTATTTAATACGAAGAACTAATTCGAATTAACCAAGAAGAAATTATAAAAATACTTATAAGGGAAAAAAATGCAGAATTGCAATTAACTTGATTATTACCGAGATCATTTTTAATTGTAAATGACGGCGAAAATAAACGTAATTAACGAAAAGCGAATTTATATATTTTCGTTGTTAATTTTTCATAATTTATTACGTAACATCGGACATTCGGGGGTAGAAAAAAATTATTTGACACGAAATAAATTAAAAATGTCTGAATCTGTGAAATAAACTTTTAATCATTTTTCTTAATTACGTTCTCTCGTTATATTTTAAAATTCATTTTCCATCGCTTTATAGGTGTTTAATTTAATAAATTAAATTTTTATTTGGTTTTTATGACGATAACATTTATAAACATCGTCAGCAAGAATGGAAGAATGCGAACTGAGAAAAGAATTAGGCCCACGTTTGAGTTTTTTCTCCAATTATAAAAATTGTAGATATTCGAAATTTCACGAAATAAATTATACATATATACATACATATGTATAATTTATTTCGTTGTATTATGTATTTTATTAAACTTTATTTCTAGGCATATTTACAGAGGAAATAACTTTTATAAAGCATTTCTTTACACGTGGATAGAATTTTGTAATAAAGGTGAACCTTCAATAACGGCCACTTCCCAAAAATGGACACATCTATCATTTTTTCAGGATATTTTTCAGAAACCTTTGTTGAACAAAAATGCATACAAAATAACCTTCATATAATGGCCACCTCCGAACAACGAACATATCTAAACAGCAGCTACTTTTTCACAAATGTTCGAGCAAAATGCATGCAAAATGCATACAAAATAACCTCCATATAACGGCCATTCTTTTATGTTTACGCGGTGGCCGTTATTCAGAGTTTCAGTTGCATTTTTTTTCATCTGTCTTCGTGTTCATTTCTGCTCTCGGAGATTTTATAAACTTAATTTTTTTTGCCTCCGGTTTCGAACATCTTCTGTACTTTCAAAGTGAAAAAAAAACGTTTTCATTTGGTATAATTAAATAATAGAAAAATTTAATTATTTTCCAGTCTATTTTTTTACCTTTAAAAAGGAGAATAAATAGAAAGAATTAATTTTGGAATTTAATAAATTTTTAAATTCATTTTATTGATTTTAGAATATAAAAATTTATATATATATATATATATATCTAACAGAACGTGATGATGATAATAGATATTTTTAAATTTCAAATCACATCCACATAAGAAAACTAATGTGTTTACTTTTACAACGGTGAAAGGCATAAATACTTAAAACTATCAAGTATCATAGAATAATATTTCAATATTGCTTTGAAATAAACTTATTTTATACATGGTTATGTGCTCTCTTACATTACTGTGCCGAAAACAAATAGTTGTCCAAGACGATCTTCCGATTTAACAAACAAACTGCCGTCCACTTCGTTCATTCGCAATGATTGGTCTCGAGATAATGCCTGATAAATATGAGCTAAAATCCTTGTAAATATGCATTCGCATACTAATTTCCTATTTATAAGACAGGTTCCATATTTACTGACAAACAGTTGGCAATTATACTAACCAATTTAGTTACTTTCTTGATGTTTTCATTTCTATTATATATTAATATAGTCAAACCTCTTGTAAGGTGGCCCCTACAGCTATTAAATACGGACTTATCTGCTATCCGTAAATTACTAAATATGCAATTTAGCACTGTAAATGACATCACTACCAACAAATTGCTTTACTTTCAAACTCATGNTTTTAGACGAAAAAGCGTAAAGAATTGGAAATTAATTAAACATAAACTAAATTTATTTATAAATTTAATACAATAATCTTCATATTATGACATATTATGTATAAACAAATTTCATCAATCTTCTTTAATCTAAATGAGACAGACATCTTTTCTAATAGTAACAATGGAATTTTCTAAAACACTTCGTGTATGATATACTCTGATTTTTGTGATAGATCGAATGACAAAGACTGATGCAAACGATTGATATTGTCTTTTGGGTTGATGCTCCATCTTTTACTGTTGTGTTCATTTAGTACAAAAAATTTCAAAGGTGTCATATTCCCTTCCATAACAAACCAGGTGAAAGGCGACCATGAACAGCAGTGACTCCTAAAAATGTAACTGCTGTCCAATGTATGATTACAGAAGACCAAAGATTTACTTATGAAATGATACAGGGGAGACTACAGATTGGAGTTTCTGCAGTTGCAGACATTCTGCATAAGGAATTACAGTTAAAAAAAGTAGTGTCTCGATGAATTGATAGATTTCCAAAAGTCAGAGAATGTCAGAATCTCTAAGAAAACTCTGAAAATGTTGAAATAATATGGACATTAGATTATTTTCAAGATTGTCACAGGTGATGAGACATACATACCATTTTAAGACTGCCTTACGTATCAAGAAAGTCAGATATAGATCCATAAAGATGATACAATTCCAACAACTGTCAAAAGGCAGAGAGCAATAAAAAAAGTCATGTTTGCTGTTTTTTTTTCAGTAGCGTTGGTCTGGCAAAAGAAATTAAGCTTGATGAATAGAAGACAGTAACGGCTAATTGGTATACTACAGTTTATCTTCCTAGAATTCCGGAATCACTGAAAACTTGAGGTCAAATTTTTGCATCGTGATAATCCTTCATCACACACTGTTAAGAAAGCTGTTGATTTCTTTCAAGCTAATAATATGAGTCATTCAACATCTACCATATTCATCAGAGTTAGCATTGTGTGATTTCTGGATATTCTTTAATTTCAAAAACTATTTGAGGAGTTGCAAATTTAAAACAAAGAATGAAATTGAAGAGTATTAACAGAGTATTTTGATAGCATTCCAGAAAATGAGTGGCGTCATGCTTTTGATCTTTGGAAGGAGCAACTACAAAAGTGCATTTTGGCCAGGGGAAAGTACTTGGGGCAAAAATAAAATATATTTTGTTCCAGGCATTATACTAATTATGATCGTAATTAAAGTAACTCAATTCACCACTGTCTAGGAAATATTTAGCATCTAAATGTAACTAAATCCGTTACGATGACATTTCAGGAAATATGAAAAACATTCCCATAAAAATTAGCGCCAGAACTCACCACTCAGGCATTTTTGGTGCTACAAGCAACAAGCATTTTATTGTGCAAGACAGTCGTTCTGTACAGAGGTCTTAGCAATGAAGTTTAAGATCATTTGAAACTTCACATGAACAGTACCATACTGTCTTTCCAGGCTGTCGAATTTGCAGCATGTCCTCGATAGACTATAGAGAGATTTCACGGTTACATGTCACGTGATAAAACGCACGTTTGCTCCGCCCTTTTCTATGTTTGTGGTCTAGCTTCCGCTTAGTTAGCTTCCACGTGTTTTGTTATTTGACGCGTTGGCAGCGCGTTTTTTCAGTTTAAACTGATACTTCTATATTATGGACAAAATTATACAAAGATCCTTTTCTGGCGGACTACTCTCGCAGTCTGACAGGACGAGGAGTTGCTTTATATGAAGAGAAAGTTTCATTATATCAGGGTGTTGATCCATACGAAGCCAGTATCTTCGTTGTAGATAAAGAGTTATGGCTTAAAGTAAAATTTGATGAAATCATAAACTATCTGGTTTGACGACAAATTACTACACTCTTTCACAAATGAAATCTTACAAATATCCTGATTATGTGGTCTTTCATAACGCTCCTGATATGCAGTTGGGTTGTGGCCACTCATACCTCGAGTATAATGGCCGGATGGCCGAACGGCCAAGATGGCAGCCTACCGCTCTGGGAAACACGGAATCGAATCCAGACGGGTTTAAAAATCCCCAGGGAATTTTCAGGGGGGTTGACCGACTGAATATGCTGGCCCTCGTCCCTCAACACCCGGCCGCCCATTGGTAGGCCTGGCGGAATTCATAATGGGCTTGCTGAAAGAGGCCCTCTTAGTGCCCACAGGGCAGAAAGAGTTTAAAAAATCCATGTATAATATTGGCACACATTCTGGTGATGACTCATCATAAAATGAAGAATGTTTTCCTTTGGGGTAAAAACTTTTTATTAATATCTTATTAAAAAAAAACTTAACATTATGGTATGTTATACAGTATATAATAATAATTAATAAGAATTTGTCAGGAACAACTTGAAGGTTACTATGTGATTATTTGTTACTTGTTTGTTAATTTATGGCAACGCAACACTTGAGCGATCTACTTAGGGGAATGCCTTCCGTACGATCTTTTAAAGGGTAACTGGCCCTATTCAGGCATTACAGAGTGGAGAAAACCCGGAAAACTCCACGTGGCCGGCCCGTCCTGGAGAGGTGCGAACCCACGACCGAACTTCCAGTGTTCAGGGAACGGAATCATTGGCCATTGGTGGGCCTTATTTGTTACTATTGATAATATAAAAAAATCATTTTGTAAAAGAGGATATAGTCTGTCATTTTATCTGTAGCAACAATGGTAGTACAACACACAGGAGACAATATTAAAGCTGAAATTGTGAAAATTCTGCAAATGCTCAGAGATATTCATCCCTGAGCCAGCATGATCGTATACATTGTGACAGATGGTGGTAGTAATATTGTTAAAGCTGCCCAGGATACACAGTGTATGTTTGGCCGAAATCGCCACTTTTACTGTTTTGCATACGTGCTGAATCTTGCTGCAAATAATGCAATAGGTGATTATTGTGTGACATTTTGTGATATGATTTTTCAAGTAAAAAGCATTATCACCTACTTCAGATATTCTGTAAAAGCCACAGAAAAGTTCCACGAGGAGCAGTTGCGAAGTAGTGTTTCAACAAATTACGTTCTGAAATTAAAACAGGATATTCCAACCCATTGGAACATCCTGTTTTAATTTGAGAGGTTTATAATGTTGGAACGCTTTATTGCATTATATCGTTTTGTTGTTGCTGGAGCTGTTAACTCAACGGAATGTTCTCCAGTTATCTGCAAACGAGACATAGAAGCACTGAAAGAATGTGTGATTTTGTTCGAGCCTCTAAAGCAGGTAGCAGACAAAGTTTCATCAGAAAAGCATACCATCGGTAGCAAGCTGATTCCCTTTGTCAATTGTACGCAAATTTTTATACGAGATGTTACTATTACTATGCCTATAGCTGTACAGCTGAAGGACAACGTAATGTATTGTTTAAACAAACGATTTGGTTGCTTGGAAAAGTCAAAGCTTCTGGCCATAGCAACAATTATGGATTCAAGCTTTAAAAAGCTATTCTCAATCATCACA
Source organism: Centruroides sculpturatus (assembly GCF_000671375.1). Lineage (NCBI taxonomy): Eukaryota > Metazoa > Arthropoda > Arachnida > Scorpiones > Buthidae > Centruroides > Centruroides sculpturatus. Next base: position 131,580 of record NW_019385194.1, read on the forward strand.
CATTGCAACTCTTTGTTTCAGCAATGAACGCTAACAGTAGGTTTATGATAGAAAGCCTAAAAAAAGAAAACCCAGGAAAAACAAAAAAAAGTGACATTTGGCCCTATCATAAGAAGTTGTATATTTCGGCAGGGTCTAGCCAGTATTCTACAGAAACATATGGTGGCTTGTTTCTCACTTTGCGCGAGTGTCTTCAATTGCCATATATAAAGAAGAAAGAAAATCTGCTGGAATATTGGATGGCTGGCAGGTCCTCGGAGATGACCAAACTGGCAATGAAATACTTGTGTGTGGTGGGATCAAGTGTTCTTTTAGAGCGTCTCATCTATAAGACTGTTAATTTAATTACCGAAAAAAGGAGTCAGTCAAACCCGAAGTGGGTTGAGACACTTATTTTAATGTCAAATTTGACATTACAGGAATGGTAAGCCCTCAGGTAATGTGTTGTAAGTTAAAATCGAATTAAATAATTTGATTCAAAATCATTTGAATGCGAACGGATCAAAACAAAGAAACATTGTGTACATAAGTTTTTGTGAATAAAAAATTCTTTCATTTACAGTGTACCCCCTATAACACTGTTGATAATTCCGTTTTATATGAATTCCATGTTGTAATCTAAATGACTCGTACAACATGGAATTCATATAAAACGGAATTATCAACAGTGTTATAGGGGGTCGACTGTATTATTATTTTTTGTGTACAGGACAATTTATATTTGCATATAAATCTTAAAAAACCGTTTAATTCATGTCAGTGGTAGTTTTTTGTTGTATGATCCTATCCCAGAACTATCAATAGTATCGATAGTTTTTCAAAAAAATATTAATAGTAAATTTTGAACTATCGCCCATCTCTGTTATGAGTTTCGAAAAGTAGAAGTAAAACTTAAAAAAAAATAAAACAAATAAATAAATAAGAAACCTTTTTAAAAAGATTAGTAAGTTAATACACGAAGTACGTATCTTAAAAGATAGGAAAAACTATAATGAAGATCTTTACAAAAGAGACTAAAGAATGAATTTAACCTTTAAGAGAAATCATTAATCTTGGAAGAAATAAAAAGTCAAAGCTTTCATAATACTTAGTTACTGATAAAGAAAAACAACAGACAAAACAATTAAATAACAAATTAACAAACAAAACACCGAAAATTCTTTAATTCTAATCTAAACATTATCAAAAATAAGTACTGTATATATTTATTTTAATATCATTTAAATTAATTTAAGCAGATCAGACGAGATGTTAATCAAATGTAACATCCGTTATATTCCAAAAATACCATTTCTGTTGCCAATAAATAGGAAAGATTCGCGAAAAGCCATTCGAAAAATAAGAGAAAAATATTGTCTGTTTAATGACAAATATCGGAAAGGCAATCCGCTATCAATTAGTATGTTTGCTAGTTTGCTGTTACTGATAAAAGGTGTTTCGTTTATCTGCAGAGATTAACAGTATACTATTGCAGTAAACAGGAAATTACTTTCAAGATTACTGTAACACAAAGGAAGTTTAGCCAAAATTGCAAACAGAATTTCTCTGAAAACAAAGGTAAAATTCTAACATCGTAAGAGTTTTCTATAGTAATAAACGTTATTTATGCAAAAAAATAAATGGAAGAAAGTATCTGGAAGATCGCTGAGGAAACTTACAAAAGGTTTACAAAAATTAGAATCCTATGCATAGGTCCTATTTTTCACAGACAGATAACAAAAATAATTTTTTTAAATTTAGGAATGTAAATTTCGTTAAATAGAAGCTAATAATAAACTAGATACCTTGACGAGTGCTCGTCGTTAGGCTATATATTTTATGCAAGATAAAACTTCAAAGCGTTTTAGTAAATTATTTATTAGTTCTTATATTCGTCTGATATCCTGATTCAGAAATTTGGCAAAGCTCTTGTACGACTTTCCTGACACTCGAACAGGAGGTTAAAGAGACTAGGAAAAAAATTTTGACAATTTTCAATTATAATACTAAAAGTAGAAAACAGCAAACGCATTATTTGGGTGTAGGGATGAGTTTAAAAAATTACAAATGCCACTAACAAGTAAAATTTTTGGTTAAGTGCCACTCTGTTCCAGATAAGACCCCTACCCCCTCTTTCTTCCTTTCACTTATAATATCTAAACTTGCATCATTGCTCCGTATATAGAAATATCTCAGTCAAATTACAAAATTTTTGGTCCATGTGATTTTGAGATATAAACTGAAAAATTTAGTCCGGATCGGTCAAAGAGTTTAGAAGTTAACGAGATGAAATTAGGGCTGAAGTGTTCAGATCTTATCGTAGCTTATATTTTCTGCAGGGTTTAAGAAAAGTTTGGTCCAGATAGGTCAAAGGACTTATACAGAAAACAAACAAACAGACATTCTATATTATATAAGTTATGCAGATTGGCAATATTCTTCATTGAGTCGACTGTAATACTAAAGTATATACAATTATCACGCTTATTATCGGTTTGTAAGAGATTCATTTTTTTGTTTTGTACTAAACACTAGGATTCGAATCAGTAGCTGTTCGTAGTTCTAAGCCTGTAACATGTTGTGTCCGTGTGATATCGATGTTTCGCTCTTTGTTTCATTTATGCTAATTACTTTGCAAACATGGCTCCAAATGAGAAGTCGTAAAGTTCCAACTTTAAATGAAAAGAATAAAATTTTACATTTAGTAATAAAAATAAAACAGTCTGCTTCCGAAAAATTTTAAAGCAATTTTTATGATTTATACTATTTATTGTTGGGCTGCAATTTTCAAATTGAGGACCTATAAATTCCCACTGGCACTGCTCTCTGTCTGCCCTTTCTTAATCTCGAAAACGAAGCTAGATAGATGAAAGTCAAGACCAGATATGGAAAGTTTAGAAGCCGGAGGCCTCTTTCGGTTCAAACCGGAAGTTACGTTATTTTAATTCAAAAATTTTTTCCAGAACAGAGTTAGATAGATGACCGGCATAACTCTTCTTAACAAAAAAAATAATGATATACAGGGGCAAAACACTACTAAAATCAAGATTATTGTGCATCAAGAACTAATAAATTGCCCACGGCATTGTGACGATGTCACAATAAATAATTGCTCGTTACTTATGAAATTTATTGAAGTAATTATTTATTTATAAAGAAAGAAATAATACAACTCAAAAATCTATACAGTACTTAGTTTGTATTTCTAAAAAAAATTGTTGCAAATAAAAGAAATGCTTAGAAATTTTTCATAACCCGCATCGGAAACGTTATCTTACCCAAATATATATATATTTTTCTAATTCGATTTTAAAGGGTTGATAAAAGACTAAAATAGAACAGATAATGTATGAAAGAAGGATAACAATTACCTTATTTGTATACAGGAAATAATTTCACAGTAAGGTGGTTTGAATTATATTTAGTTTAAATTTTTGACACCAGATGGCAGAAACTGTCCGATAGTCTCCATTTTTGAAATTCTGAATTTACCAGTGCATACAGTATTTTTGTTTCAAAATTTTTTAAAATTTTAACATTATTTAAGTTAAAACAATGTTTTGCAAGCGTTTATTTGAATTGGTCGATAGTTTTTATGTTTACGAAGTGAGATTTCTATGCCAATTCCTGATCTATTTAAGAATCGCTTGCAGATAAAAATAGAAATAAAAATATGGAGTAAATTTGTTATTTTGTATTTAATTAATTTTAGAATAAAAAGATATTTTCAGAAATTTAAATTCTGCTAAAAAGATCCGTTCTTTATTTAAAAGTTTCTCAACCTTCTACGGATTTATTTACTTTTAACTTGAAATAAAGTTTTTCTGGAATCTATTATAAGAAATATAACTATAAAAATTTGATAATTCTTGATTTATTTTTGTCGTATTGTCAAGTTAAACAAGCAATTAAAAATTGGGTTTAATTTAGGTTTTAATTAATCATAATTACTAGTGGTGTAACGAATATTCGGTTACTATTCGGTATTCGGCCTATTCGGCCTATTTTTCACTATTCGGCCGAATACCGAATACCTAAAAACAGAAGTAATAAATAACAAAAACACAGTAAATTAATCATTTTGGTATTTAGATTTAATGTTATCGAGTTAGTTTTGTTTGTTTATATTTATTTATAACTTGTAACATGCACAAAATAAAAAGGAAAATAATATTAGTCACATGTATTCACAATTTATAATTACAAAGATCAGCACAAGTACATGTCTATCGTTGGAGAATCCTCGCACATCTGAAGGCTATCCTTCTTTTTAAACGCTCGTCTTTGCTCTTCCCTTTCTCTTTCCTCTATCGCTCTAATGCATGTATGCCTGTACATACATCATAATACGCGCTCACGATACTTTCGATTCGTCACTTTTCCGTCGTAGAGTTTCCATTTTACAATTACGTGACTCAGCCTGGTGATAACGGAGAAAAGAGACAGATAGAACGTCGGTATAAGCCACAGTTATGATTTCACAGATTCGAGACAGCTTGATAGCCCGAACGGCCCCAGGCTTTTGCCCGTGCACGCTAAGTGACTTTCATTACAAGCATTTAGTTTTCCGAAGTCTATGACAACAATTATTTGGCATTGACGGCCGCGAATTTCGCGCCAATAAGCTGTCTCGACTTGTTCGATTATGTTATCAACTCAATTTCATATTTATTTTCATATTTTCACTTCGCGGTCCTTCTCTGTTCTTTTTCCATTATTTACACGTGTAGGTCATTTCATTATTATCCACATTTGATATCATCATTTATCACATACTTCCATGACACTCTTGTCTGTCCGTTACAACTGCCAAGAATTAATGCGATTGGCGAAGCGTAGTGACAGCGGGCCAATGAGAGCAGGATCCTTGCCATAATGCGATTTGCGCGCCAATTTTCGTACGTGCGTTAATCGAGCCGAATAGTTTGGCCGAATATTCGGCTATTCGGCCACGTTCCTGGCCGAATATATTATTCGTTGCAACACTAATAATTACATAATTCTTGTTGAAATTTCTCAGAAATTTGAAAAATTATTTTTTTAAACTCCTATCTCAAATTTGTCGTATGGAGTAAAAATATACACTATATCCTTCTCTGATATTTTTCATTTAAAAATTACAGACGAGAAAACGTATGTACAATCCCACCAAAACTGAATTAGATTAGTCACCTTTATGGGAATTTATGGGAAAATTTTTTCATAAATTCGGTGGGTTTTGTGCAGATTTAAATTGTTCTAGACAAAGTAAATCTGGTATAAATACAAATTTCCCTGCCAAATTTATTTTGGTGTCATTGGTTTCATTATACGCTAAAGTTGCCTGTCAGCAGATACGGCTGAAAACAAAATTCTGCATAAATTTATATTCTACCCTAGGTAATGAAAATGATAGCCTGGAGTCTAAACATTTAGACAATCATTTACAACTAACACAAAAACGTTAACATGTGTTTAAAACGTTTAAGTTATGCTTTTACGATAACTGTAACTGGAGAAGTGCAGTTTGCTGATTTAAGAGTCAGATATAACCTGATGATTCACCATCAATGAGAACATATACACGTAAAATAAGACCTAATGTACATTATTATTTTTTTCTTTTTGTGACATTTTCACTTGTGATCGCTTACCTGATTTTTTTCATTTCAACCATTTTAAATAACTGATAGAACGTAGAAATTCCGATTTACCAATAAAAATCTCGAAAGAAATGTCAGGACAGAATTCAATTCCGGATATCTGTCGTATCACTGACACTACGTTAATAACACTCTTATTTTTTAAAGGCGTTATTAACATAATTCTTATTTTGCCGATTTATAAAATTGCTTTCGTGTTTGTAAAGTCTTCACTCTATTTTCAAAATAGTATTTTAGGAACATTTGAATATTACTTTAATAGTAGAATAACTAATAAATTTTTCCTTTTACACGTTACCAAAAAATAAGAAAAGTTTTCTCTAAAAGTAGCCTATCTTAATTACAACAAATCTTTCTTATATTTACACTGTTGTTATCACCGATGAAATAGAATAACCAAAATCGGCATTATATTTCAAAAAGTACCTAAAAATCTCACTATTTTTTTAAAAAACTTTTGTATTATCGGAAGCATTTAAAATTTTTTTAATAATGATTTACCACAGATACGCCATTGAATACTGTATCAGTACATTTACATTTAATTTATATTGATACACCAGTTCTGTTCTCTTAATAAGCCAAAACAAGCTGGCACACATAGGAGCACACTCTTGTATGTAACATAAACGATGCAAAGAATAAGAGTATGCTTTTATTGATATTTGCGCGTTAATTGTAGAGAATTTTGATATTTTGCTGCTTTTGCCTCTAGTATTTTACAATTTAGATAATTTTTTAAATTTTCTCATCACATTTTGAAACAAATTATGATAACCAATAGTTTCTTATTTGCTTTCTAGAGAGTTTTTTCATGGTTTATCTATGAAATGCGTCTGTATTTTCAAGTTAAGTGGAATCATGGATAACTGAAAATATTTTGTTTAATATTGATTGTTTAAGTCAAATAAATCTATGAATATTTCGTAATTTTCGTCGATAAATTCCGTATTACATTTCGTGGAAATGTTTTTGACGATTTCGTGTTGTTGCTACAGACAGACAGTCAGTGAACTAAAATCGATTGCTTCTGAAACCGATGTCATTCTACAAAGAATTACATTCGATTTACACTTAAAGAAATAGTCAATAATTAAGTTGAATGTCTTTTTATGCCTTCACAGGTGTACTTAAGATAAAGAGAGTTATATTTAACAAAATATTAGTTATGTTTAAATCTTAATATTTGAATATTTTGGCTATAAAATATATAATTTTTTATATTAATGAAATAAAAAATAAATTTTTTAAAAAGTGAAATATCCTTACTTCTGAATTAAAACAAATTATTAAGATAACGTTTTTTGAATTTAAAATGACATAAACTTGTAAATACACAGATTAATAATGTAGATTAAATTATCTAGTGAATATTCAAGGGTGTTTAGTGATTTCAGTCATCTTTGGCTTTCTGCCAGGATGGTCTCTAAATGCGATTTCCTCTCTCTACATTCGATAAGGAAGACACTCTCCTATCTAATCGTAAAGACAATATTTTATTTAGTTCAAACATTTTGAAAACGACAAAACAGTGATTTTTAAGAGCCTTGATAGCTTCTTTTTCGTATGATTTTTATCCCAAAAAAGTTGATCCTCTCTTCATTCATTTTATCCATTTTAGATTAAAAATTGTTTTGTTCGCAAGAGTAAGGGCTATTGTTAATAAATTAATAGCAAAAAAAAGATGTTCTAAGTCAATTTGTTGTTAACTTCTTGGAATAAAAAAGAAAAATGTTAAGCCAACGTATAGAAAAGATTACAGATGTATTTAGTAATCCCATAAAATAAGGAGAAAGTTCTAAAGTCTCTTAAGAATTTCTTACGCCTTTAAGTTTAGAAGAACTGTATAAAACCGGATGGATTAATCAGAAAATCCGGGTAAATTCTATTGTTTCACATTGTTCTGTTATAATAAACTCATTTCAAAATTGAAAGGAATTTTATTTTATTTTTAAACAATGTATTTTTGTGTGTTTCTGCAAAATGTGTTTGAAAAATTTTTAAATATTGTAAAAACTTATCACTAATTTTAATAAAATTTTCAATACGTACCAACAATTATTGGAAGTTATTAAAAAATTACTGATAAATAAAAATCATTTGTTTTTGTTTATTTATCTTTTATTATTTTTCTTGTATCATGGGTATTATTATTAACTTTTCCTATATTGTTTATTTCAGTTTGTATCCTAAAGGAAACAGATGTCGCGTGTTCTACAGCTGCAAACAACACATAACAAAGCCTTTATCGATAATATCCCGTCTGTGCAATTTTAATTAACATCTTAAAAATTATAACTCTTAATTAAAATACGAGATCATCTCAAAAATTTATTAAATATTTAATTCGATTATTCTAAATATCGATATTTGTTAGCGAAAATAAAACACTTGGTGAGAAATAATTTCAACTTATATTATAACATATAATTAGCTATTAAATCTGAATAAAAATGTTTATTTTCAAGAATTAACTTTTACATAAATTGTGCAAAAAGCTGTATAAAAAGCTGTATATTATACAATAGGATATACATAAATAAGTGCGAAGGACAGAATTCTGAGTGCTGAGAAATGTATTTCACACATTTTGGTCCCACCAGTCATGAAGGGGGAATTCCATTTACGATACTCACAATCACTGATAACGACAATATATAATAAGTTATGATAAGCAAACAATCCATATAAAACACAGCAAATGTCATTAAATATATCTAGACGTTGTCAGTAGACGTACATATTTTTTCTTACATAGGAACACCCTTGATATAATAAAATTCATATAATTGACAAAATTTGTCATTTTATCTACACATGAACACACTGTTCTTTTTGCTACAGCATTTCCAGTGCCAAATCATAATGTTAGAAGGGCATGCAACATTTTTAGACCAGTTTCAGCATGACTGTGTGAATCAGTTGTGTACATGAACAATTTTTAGAAAGATCCTTACAAACTGGAAGCACTCACTGTCTGTACATTTCACGTTATTGATATAAATGCACAGATTGGTTTGAGATTTGACATACTAGCAGTTCTATGTGGACAAAATGTTAACTAACATGCATGTGTTAGCATACATATTTTGTTGCCACTTGTTGCATCAGCATAGTTATTTAAGAGTATAAAAGATTGTTCTGTAATTTTCAAAAAGTAATCGTAAAGTCAATAATTTAAACATATCTTCTGTAGAAACTATGAAAAATCTATAGTGGTTGGCATCTCTGATCAGCATGTCATCAAAAATACATGTGCCTACCCATCATAAGACAGGAATTATTTTTAATGCCCATTCACTGAGCACTCAATAAACGCTGAACTCTGAATAGACTAATCTGTTCAGAAAAGAAGCACTCAGTCTCCAACAAAACTAGTTTCTGAATGCTGCCTTTGATCCNAAATTAAATAAATTAAGGATATAATTAAAAATTGAAGCCCAGCATTGCGTCGATATTCAAATACTTTTTGCTCGTAAATAATGAGTTTCATTTATTTAAAACTTATTACTATGCTCTGTGTTTGTGTAGGGAACTAAAGATTGGAGAATTTAGAATACCTGGAGAAGGAGAAGAATGAGATATATGAGAAGATACGCTATGATGGCGAGATCTAGGAGGTTAAACTGTTGCTTTGTGATTTTTACATATTATTGATGACTTTTGGGAATATTCAGCAAGAAAATTTTCCACCTTCTTAAATTGAAGTGTAGCTTTTAAAGAATTGCAAGAATTTTTTTTTTAATTTTGGAACCCAAAAATCGGGCGTAACAATTTAAGGTCTATAAGAAGAAGAGTGGAAATCTTGCCATAAAGGTATCAAAGTGAATGTTTCAAAAACAGACAATGTAAATCTAATTTGTCTATCATGAAAGTGCATAAACCTATCTCTAATTTGATCTAATGCCAAGCTATATATATATTTATATATATGGTTGAACTTTAATGGTGACTTTACAATACTGTCAAAGACAGCGATAATAATTATATTATATACATATCATAAAATTATTCTTTACATGGGTATCATTTTTTTTACATTCGACAAATAAATTATAAAAAATTCAAAATTAATAATAATAATAATAATATATTATAATTGTTACCTTATTTTATTAATTATTGAGAGATAATTTACGAATATTTTATTAGTTAATTAGTTTCGTGAATATTAGGTTTATAAACGTGTTGAAATTTGGCAATACCATTAATAACTTCAATACTGTCACACAAATTTGTACCTTTGTATTTCGGATTATATTTTTACACGATTCGAAGCAATTTACTGCAAATTTTTTAAAGAAAAATTCGAATTTTTACTGTAAATTAACAAAAATACACGCTGCAAAAATGAAAAGGGACATCACGCAGAAGAAGAATTTTAAAGAAAATGTTTATAAAAATTTTAACTGAAAGATCATAAAAAAGAAAAATCATTAAAAATATATCTTAAAAATTCCTTTGTTTTATATCTTTCATATATTTGGCTTATAAAGCCTAACAATTAACATTCCGATTTCTTAAATTAGCGATTTGTCTAGATTGAGTTATAGTTTCAAAATATGGATCTCGGGATTACTCTAAGGATATATTTCTGAAATGTTTCCAAATTTTAATATTCGTTAAATTCCGAATTAAGATTTAAGTAAAAATATTAAAATAATCTAATTTTTTAATCATGCATCATGCTTTGGACATGTCCCAAAAATGACGGATAAAGTACACCTTAAACGGTGCTTTTTTTGGGACTCAGCATCGAATGGCGGGAGAGAATTTGTAAAGAAACGAACCGTGTGTATGTTTAGCATACAATTACTGCTCGACGAGGCCGACACGAAGCTTGTTTTTTTTTACGTAGAATCACACCTGAGCAGTGGGAGATGGCGATTTTCCTTTGACAACAGTTTTTTCACCGGATGCACTCGTCACGATCACAGTAGGCGAGTTGGTCCCTTCCTGGACAGCTGCCGTATCTTTTAAGATTGCTGGACCGTTCTGAACTGGCTGGTCTTCGTGCACCTATTGTTGTCATACAAAGGAGAATTATTAATTTTTTTTTATTTTATATTTTGAAAATTTGGGTGAGAATAATTGATACTTTTTTAGTTAGATCTTCTAACGAAGGCAACGATTCATTTTCAGCTAGAGGTGCTTCGTGGTGACCATCTGCGTTAGGAATTGCAAGAAAGCCGTTTGATGTCTTCCTAGTTTTACCTGAAATTAATGCTCCTTTAATATAAACGAGCAAATTATTTATTGTGACATGCCGGGCTGCAATTTTTCGTCACAATGTTTTCAATTTTTATTTTATTATGTCTTTTCCTTGTGTATAATAAATCCAGGAGAGATGAATCCCCTTTTAAAAAATTGCTATAGTTTTCTTATTTATAGCAATAACGATGAAAAATTGTACTATAGTATATAGCTGGTGACATATGCTAGCAATAAATAATACTATAAATGTGAAAGACACATAAACAAATTTAGTTATTAATTAACAAAAAAATATACAAGTGGTTCATCTATCCTATATCACTATGCGTTAGTTGGGCCCTGCTATACCGGAGAGATAGGCCTGCGTAAAATAAGAATAGGAATAAAACAAAACAGTAATAATAAAACTTTGTTGTCCGGTTTAATACATTTTAGATGTTTTTCACATAAAAAACATTTATGCCTTATTAAAACTGTGTCAAGTTTAAATATTACGGTTATAATTTTTTTAAATATATTTAAGTTTGTTATTTTTAGACTTTTTCCACACAATTCACACTTATTACCATTTATTTATCATTAAGGTATTACTGTACAGTATATGCCACATTGTAGTTTGACGTTTGTCATACAACTTTGCTTATTTCTGTATCAAACCTATCATATGAAAATGGTCCATCTCTCCCTTCTCGAGCTGGAGTATTTCTCCCAATTGCCAGAGGGAGATAGACAAAGCTTTCATGACATCTCTGTTTAAACTAAAACTACTACAACATATTACAACGATTAACTGACATAATTTACACTTTATTTGTTGTTTGAGACACGGATTCAAAAATATTATCAGATAACTACAGTATGATTATTTGACTCCTCTGATTTGTATTTCACAGTATATTAGCTGAAATATTTGTGCAAATCTCACAAAAACAAAATAATGTATGTATAGTATGCACATCCACCTCGGACAAATGACACTACCACCAACACCCAACACATTCTAATGAACGGTTAAAGAAATATTTAATTGGCCCATCTCACCTGCTGGTCCATCTCTCTCAGACTTACCATATCATACTTCTGTTAGCAATAGAGTCGTGCTGATCATCTATCTAACTCCGTTCAGGGAAAAATTTTGAATTGAAATCTAGACTTTTATCTATCTAGTCCACCTTCGAGAGTAAGGAAGGACAGACAGTGGGAATTTATAAGTTTATAAATTTTCAAATTGTAGCCCAATAATTTAATTAAATATTTTCGTAATTTTGATTGAGTTCGAAAACATTTCAAGTATTTAATTTGGCTGCAATTTAAAAAAAATTGTAAACCTATAAATTCCCATTCTCGTCCGTCCGTTTGTCTATCTTATCTGAATCTTGAGAATGGTGTTAGATAAATGAAAGTCGAGACCAGATATGAAGGTCCCGATTTATTATATACAAACTTCCGGTATAGACCAAAAGTCACGTGATTTTCAATTCAAAATTTTCCCTGAACAGAGTTACATAGATGACAGGCACGAATCTGTTGTTGTCAGGAAAAGTATGATATAGAGAGACAAGACACTACTAATTTGACACTACTTTGACGTAAAATAACTAATTTGAGAGCATATAAAATAATTAATTTAAACTAACATAAAATAACTAATTTGAAATCGAGAGCATATATTTTAAATTAAATAAATTAAGGATATAATTAAAAATTGAAGCCCAGCATTGCGTCGATATTCAAATACTTTTTGCTCGTAAATAATGAGTTTCATTTATTTAAAACTTATTACTATGCTCTGTGTTTGTGTAGGGAACTAAAGATTGAAGAATTTAGAATACCTGGAGAAGGAGAAGAATGAGATATATGAGAAGATACGCTATGATGGCGAGATCTAGGAGGTGGGATATGGCTATGACGTCGATGGCTGAGAGTGCTTGCTCGACGTTTCCCCAGTTTGATATGCATCAAACGAGGATGTGGAGAATTGAAAATCGTCCTTCTATTCCGGAATCTTGCCCTGCAAAAGAAATGCATTTTTATTATTAAATTTGTGAAATACAATAATAGAACACATTTCTTGAATTCTGAAATAGCAAGAGATGTATCACTTGCCTGCTGAAGAGATGAAGAGCTACACACATTCCTACAAACATTATAGCCATAACGACCATGATAATAATGACATTGGTGTCCAGGCGATAGTGAGGTACTTCGGTTGGACTGCCGTAACTAACTCGACCATCTGTAACATTCAAAATAATTTACCTTAATTATTAATGTGATTACTAAACACAGCATAGAGATAAAAAATATTTTAAGATTAAAATAATAAATCTACATATTCAGCTAATTGCCAGAGAAGAAGAAATAATTAATAATACTTTAAAAAATTTACTGTGTTTTATGTTTATAAACAGTTGCAGCAGATAAATAATTATTATATTTTATATTTTAAAATAGTTTTATTTATTTATTTTCATTACTTTTCAATACAAACTTCAGAATTTATTTGTTAGTTCAGTGTTAGCTGCTAGATACACATTACACAATTTCATATTTAAAGATGATGTTAATGTCTAAGAAAACCGTCCATAGAAGAGCATTTTCGTGTTATAGTGTTGTAATCGATAGAAAGAAGATAAAGAAAGAAATCGAGAGTAAAGACGCAGTTAAGAAAACGTTTAATCGATCTCAACATCCAAGAAGAATCACCATCCATGCACACTTCATTGCTACAAAATATCATTACTGGTAATTGCAATATTAACAAATCAAATTTAATGGCATCTCGGAGGGAAAATGCAAAGATTACAATTAAAAAAAATTCTAATTTAAAAAACCAGACTATAAAAATAGAAACTTTTATAGAGAAGAAATTTTATAACAAAGAATGCAATTATTTTAAGTTCGAATTTTTCTAATCGTTCCAGAAATTGTGTGAAATCCGTTAAGCAGAATCATTACATATTTAAATAAGTTCGTCGAATGGCAAAAATATAAATAAATTCGACGAATTTATTGATTTTTTTAGCTCTTCAATAGCAAGTTATTCGCAGAAGTTATTTAAATCTTAACAAGATTTCGAATAAATAATATAATTTTTCGATTTAGAAATATAAATAAAAATTATTTAATAATTTACTTTTTAATTGCTAGTTCTTCAAAAATCATAATTATTTTCACGAAGATTTCATTTTTTTACATTACACAATCATTATATGAATTACTTGTATAAAAATATAATTAAAAATTAACCATTTCTGTAAGTCATTAGAAAAAAAAATCTGTAGAATTAAGTAATATTAAGATACTTAAAGTAATAAATAAATAAATAAATAAATGGTTAGTCTTTAATGATAATACACCGCACTGTTTTTTAGAGCATCAATCTAAGAAATTAAATCAGAAAAAATAAATAAAGTAAATTAACTCGGAATTACTTTTATTACATATTTGTTAAATTACTTTCACATTTGCTGCAGGTATTTTTTTTTCTTTATGATTGATTATATTCAAAGAAACTTACCTCCTTCGCACGAACTTCCATTTGGATTGTTCTGGACATAATAACCCTTCATACAAGTGCATAATCCATCCAAGCAGATAGCGTGTTCATCGAAGAAGCGGCATTGACTCGTATAAGTGCATGTTTGACTTAACTGTTTTACTGAAAAATAATTACAAATATATTTTTAAAAGTGGGAAAATATTAACTATAAGAAATATTTTCGGTGAATGCATTTTTCAATTTTCTGAAAAATATTTTTCTTTCACAAAAATCCTTCGATATATTTTTATTTTTTATATTTTATATTGGAAAAAGGAAAAAGTGAAAGAATTTTTATTTTTATTATCTCTTTTTACTTTTAGATATTAACAAAGTAATTCGATTAGAAAATGGAATTTTCTTTTAATATAAATTTTATGATTACAGCGTCTACGAAAAAATTGAAAGAAGAAGAAGGAGAAACTTATCTCCATTTTTCAATTAATTTAACTCATTTAGATTAAATTTATGCTGTATTTTTTAAAATGTAAAGTTAAATTCTGAAAAATAATATACATAATATTCAGCAAACAGCGTTATTCTTCGGGTTATAAAATTATTTATACAGATTAAAAATTATGAATTAAAGTAATTAATTTCCTTTAGAAAACTCTTGAATATAAATAAATTTTAGTATAGATAATATTCATGTTAAATGTTTAACATGAAATAATATTTAGAAAAGAAATCAAAGTTAAAAAATATTATTATTTATTTATTATCTATTGATTCTTTTTAAAAAGTCTGATGAATTTTAATATATTATAGAAACAATTCGAAAAATATATTTAAAAATTAGACAATATTTAAATTTCTGTTAATAATTCACTTATAAACTCATAAATAAGAAACTTAATTATATTTAGAAGAATATGAAATAATAAATAATCTCTAGAATTTTGAATGTCAATTTTTAAATTTCTCAAGTTCTACACTTAAAATCTCTAACAACGATCGAATCTTTGATCTTTAAGCTGCAGGAAAGAAAGTATAGCCTATACTAAATTTAATTTGTTCTAGTTTTTCAGAATTTTCTCAACTAAACTTTCTAACATCGTTAAGGAATCAACAGTTTCAAGAGAAATTCAAATAGAAAAATTTAGTTTTTCCTACTAAAATTAGATACGTTGACTAGAAGTAAAAGGAAAACAAGTTGCCGATTTTAAACATTTATAAATTTTTAACTTTATCTTCATACTTTTTGACTAATTTTTATAATATCGTGTAAATTATGAAATTATATAGTTTTGATACATTAATCCATAATTTATATCCATTAAAGTCGTAATACTTTTATATATATATATATATAAGTATCAAAACTTAATGGATATATAGTGAAAACCTGTGTAAAGAGGACTCACAAAGTACCGAATATTTTTCGGTTTGTCAGGTTTCCGTTTTGAACAGGTATTTTCTCAACGCAGAAAATCGCTGCGTTTCTAAGAATTTTTCTTCTTTAGGAAAGCTTCCGTTTTATTAAGGTTCCTTTCTGGTCAGGTTTTATTGTAATAATAATTGGCTAACAATATTTTATTGCTCTGGGGAATCCAAGATTAAATCTGAAGGAGAAATCTTCGAATTTTCATGAATGGATGTTCGGATATAGCGGACTTGGTCCTTCGCCATTCGTTTCCCCTTATTGTGAGCATGGCCAAACCCATAATGGTCATGAAAAAACTCCTACAGTGTCCACATACGAAAAAAACTAATAAAAAATCCCTTCTTTCCAATTATTTAATTATTTTATACAATCGAATATATTTTTTCAAGGTTCGCAATTTCGATTTTTTTACTTAATTTAATTTAAATTATTTCATAACTTATTAAAGAATTTGCAATATAATGTAAATAAAAAGTTTTATTAAATATTTTAATAAATTATCATTAATATTTTCAATTACAATTAATTAAATTCTATATTTTTATTCCTTTATCTTAAAGAACATTTTTGAGATATTTCAAATTTTAAATCAAAAGATCAATTAGAAATAAAAATAATTTATCGTCAGTAATTAATTATTTCTCTTAATGAAGTGTATCATCATCACGAATAAGTAATTATAACAATAATGATACTCGGAAACCTAACGTTGATTAATTATATAGCAGAGTTAACTTGGAGTTCAGACATATTATTTTTAATTATATCAAAATTAAATTAAATATTTCTTTAATCAATAAATACAAAATATTTCGAATTCTTTCACGAATTCAAAAGATAAATTTTTACATATCAATGATTTAATTTATAACCGAATGAATACGATTAAACGTAGCGTAAACGAATGATGTAAGAATATTAATCAAATACTTTTGCCATTTTAAATACAAAAAATTCTTAAAAATTTCAAATATTGGAACAAATTTTATCTCGATTTTTTAGGATAACTGAAATGGGTAGTAATTAAAGTATCAAATTAAAACTGTAGGCTATGTACAGTACAGTACACTACGTATGTGCAGTCGAACCTGTAAGTAGTAACCGTCACCTTCCAACAAAGGCCACCTGTAAACGGTAACCATTTTTTCAGCAACTTTCAAAATGCGTACAAAATAACCTACAAACAACGACCATTTTTAAATGATCCTGTAACTGTTCACAGGTTTGATTGCATTTCTTCTTAAGAGATTAAAAAATACCCATGAAATGTTTATATTCTTTTCAAAAACCCAAATGGGATACAAATGTTTTTGTGTGTGTGTTAATTATTCCTTAAAATTGAGTAAAAATGGATGAAAACATTTATTTTTAATTAAACTGTGACGAAGCTACCACCTAGCAACATCAAACAAGACTGGATCTATACGTTGCAACGATAAACTACTTCGAATATACTGCATAGATCGTTACTAAAAAGGATTTGGCGACATACGTTCTACGTAAACAAGACGACGTCGAACTGTCTCAATCGATAAATTTATCAAGGTATACTCAAATTTAATCATTTATAATAATAATAAATAATTATAATAATAGAAACACTAGAAATATTACTACTATAGTAAAACCTTTTCGAAGCGAACTTCAATAAAACGGAAACCTGCGTAAACCAGAACAATTCTACGGAACGGAACAATTTTCTGTTTTAAGAAAACCTGTTCATGACAAAAACCTGTCAAACTGAAAAAAAAAAAAATATTCGGTACAGTGTGATTCCGGTTTACTCAGGTTTTAGGGTGCGACTATGTAGACGCGAGCGAGCGAGAATATGTGGCGAGAAGAAGAGAGACACGATAAATATCAAACCTTGTCAGATATGCGCGAGAACCAGAAATTTGCTCTCGCCAGCGATATTTCTCGTTTCTCGCTTGTGCATATTCTCCTTTGCGAGAACTATATCGCTCGCAACCTTTCGCTCGCTACTAAATTCGCGTCTGCATAGTCGCATCCTTACTGAACTTTGTATCTACATTTAAGTGGCAAATTTGAAATATTATAAACATCAATTTGTTGGATTAATTCCAAAAGGATCGTTTTAGACACTTTAATTTTGGTACATTTTACAGGCTGTATCGTAAATAAACTCGACAAATAATAATATAAATTCTTAATTCTATCGGTTCAAAATATTTATTTTACTGTATTGTTCCACAAAAAAGGAGGAATTTCTATTCGATCGACTGCATTTTACTATCCCAGAAGAGGGATCAAACCCGATGATGTGACGTTTATGACGTGATCTTTTAGAGCTTCGTTGGACGCTCGCCAACTTGGAATGAAGTTTTACTTCTATCGAGGATCTTTTACTGAAGTTACTGTGTCCCAGGTGCATATTAAACGATGATAGAATATACGAAATTATTGGCACAATGATTGTAGAATCATAGGGCATTGTTTAACTTATCTATAAGCCTTAAAATCCGATCAGAATAAAATTTAGTTTGTCATGAACTTGTAGAGTGAATCTATGCCAAATTACTGTAGTGTTTCTAGTAAACTTTTAATAATTCAGTAAAAAGTTATATTATATAAGTTATAAAATATTAATTTTAATATAATCTATACTTTTTTCTGACAAATACATGGCTTGAGTATGACGTAAATCCAACTATAGCTCTACACGTATCAGTTATTTCGTTACAGGATGTATCACATACTATAAGGAGGGAAATACTTGTTATAGTTAATCGTAACAATTTAAAATGACTTTTAATATAAATTTTATGCTATAAATTAATTAAATGAAAAGAAAAACATTATTACGAAAGCGAAAGATTAATATTAAAATGAATATTAATTAATGAATTATGTTTAAAATATATCATAGCCTATAATATGACACATCGAACGTTTCCTTCCGTATTCTAGATACATTAAAGTACACAGACTATGGCTGAGATATGAGCAATTATTGATCTTTTGCACCCATTTTCTTCAATAGGCACGTTTATACTGAGACAAGCTGTGCATTACAGTAATCAAGGCCAATGTTCTATACAATACAGGATGTTGGATCAATTAATAATCAATATTTTAGGATTAAGGCATAAAAAATATTATTTATATATAAATTATATTTGATGTACTATTTCAAAAATGAGTTTGATTTAATAATTAAATATTTATAATTTCCTCTAATCTATCTAGAAAATAACTTAAATTTCTAGATAGATTAGAGGAACTTATAAGTTATAATACTAATAATTTATAATAATAATTTAACCTTTAAAACTTTTATTGTTATCGCAAATGGTTTGAAACTTTTAAATGTATTGATTCGAGTTTATGAAATAATTATTATACTTTTCATAAATTTAATTTGTTAAAAAAAACTTTGAAGGTGATAAACGAGGCACTTTCAATATGAAGGAAGACCAAATATGATGGAATGTTTTGGCAAATTCCTCTCCAAGAACTTGTCTAGGCAAATAAAAAAATTTCGGGTACGTACTTCCGATATATTCTGCTACATATTAAATATTCCATGAATATAAAATCGAATAAATTTGATAATTTCGTTTAATCTAATTTAAGTCATTCTATATTCCACTTTTTCTTCGAAATAAGGAAAAAAACTGAAAATGATAGAAGAGAATGTGAAAATGCAAATAACTACACTTTATCGCAAATAAGAAAATCATTAATTTATATTATAGTGATTATATAAGAAATAAATTAAATCAAATTATTTATTTGATTGATATTTTTATTAATTATCGGGAGAAGTATGATTTACAGGGGCAATCGCTACTAAAATCGAGAGCATATATTTTAAATTAAATAAATTTAAAATATGATAAATTGCAGCCCGGAATAATTTTGTC
This sequence comes from Centruroides sculpturatus, assembly GCF_000671375.1. Lineage (NCBI taxonomy): Eukaryota > Metazoa > Arthropoda > Arachnida > Scorpiones > Buthidae > Centruroides > Centruroides sculpturatus. Next base: position 151,224 of record NW_019385194.1, read on the forward strand.
GATTTTTAAACTTAAATATTTATTCCAATTATATCTGAAAATTCTTTTATTAGGACAGTTCTGTAATATTAATTGTAATAATAATTATATTTTCTTTCTTTATTCATCAGTGTATTGTGTGGATAATGATTTCTGATTTCTGATTTCTGACATTTTGTATTAAGTCACGTATTCATCACCTTAGTAACCTTTGGATGAGATAAAATATCTTTTGATGACAAGGAAACAGACTAGTGTCTCGTCTGTTTGTCGCTGCTGTAAATCAGATACACTGTTATTTTTGTAAGATGTTTGATGAGTGCTGAGTACTGTACATATTCCCAAAAGGCATATGTCATCCATGTTATCTTCATCGTGAGTAAAATAAATATCATATGTGAAACAAGAAAAGATCGAATTACTGTACAGAAGATCGAAAATAAATTATGAGAAATGCAGAATTTGAAATTTCTGCTGTATTTTCTTCGTTTAACTTCTCTCGTCTTCGGAGGGAAGGCAAATCAATATGAAAGACGAAAGTCTTTTTTCAGAAAAACAAGACATTCTGATAATACACAGCCAACGAAATTGCAAATTTCTGGAAATTGAGGAACAAGGATATATATAGGCTAAGTCATGTGCTTGCAATAAACATCTACTTTACAGGTTTTATGTTTTATCTAATCGTTGATAAATTTTTATATGACTGAGTCGAATAAAATTAATTTCATTACAAGTGAGAACTTTAATTAAATAATATATTCGACGAGTTTGATTATATTACTATATTACTTTTTACAATGATTACTTTATAGTTTTGTAAATTAATAAAATATTAATCTATATTTTATTAATTTACAAAATTATAACAATAGTATACATACTATTGTTATAAATTGCTTTCAAATTAAATAATTAATTTGTTTAAATAAAAAATTTACTATTTTATAGGCCATTTTTATAAATTACATGCAATGAGACTTATTTCTTTAGTAAAATTCTGTTTACATTAAAGAGAAAAAAGTTAACAAAATATTTTCATTGAATAAAAGTTTTATTTAAATAAAATAATTTATTATGGACAAAGAAACAGCGTATAAATTATTATATCAAATAAATAATTTTGTGAGCGTGAAATTAGTTTTAATGATTACTAAAGCAGTAAGCAAAATTTACATTAATTCTAACTAAATTGTTAATTGTAATGTATTCGATTCATGTTCCTTGAATTTTTATAAATTTGTTTTGGGAGGAACTGTGTCACGGACAAAAGACAATTCGATGATTCTATCTTTCTCAAACATTTACTTTTTTCGGCTGTTATATTGCATTCCCTCAATAATTTTATATTTCTGAACTTAAGACATCTTGAAACGTCGAAAATGCAAAAAAATTCGGGGGTAATTTCTGTATGTATCGATGTTAGTGTGTATGAGTGAAACTCAGTACACATCCAATGAAGATCACGGGGAAGAGATTTTCGAGGATAATTGGTAGAAATTTTTACATCGGAGAATAATGAGATGTTGTTCAGTCAAAAACGTATTTTTCTGGCTGTGATGTTATTTGAAAAAGCGCGTTTATCAGGGACGCGTGCACTCCGTGTCGGAGCTGAAGACCAGAATAGTGCGGCATGTCTCCCAGATTCCTCCTGAAATGTTACGTGCAGCAGTTGATAATGCGATTTTACGATTGCAACGTGTGGACGACAGAGAAGCACTACATTGAGCACACACTGTAAATATGTAATTTTATTATAAGAATATAATTAACGTCATTAATTGCTTTATATCGAAAAGAAAACTTCGAAAATATATGAAATTTTATGAAATCGAGTAATTCATTAATTAGTTAAAATATCTATAACCGTAGGCAGATAATAGTAAGGGCTTATCACACCAATGATAATAGGCACAAACGCTCAGGAATCAAAGTAAAAACATTTAATAAAACAAAAAGAGGGTGTACAATAGAATGATTACATAAGTATGGAAACCGAAAAACCCAAAATGCATTTAGGGTTTTTCGGTTTAAAGAAAAAAAAATTTGTGTAGATATTATAAATAATATTTACCGTACATCTACGCAGATAAGACGATAGTTGAATCATAAAAAAAGACCCCCAAAATCCAGAGTCGTCTTATAGGACAGATACAAAAAATTATATTGAAATTTATATAAATTAAAACCATTATAAAAAACGGACAAACCGTAATTATTTACTAGTAGACAGTAGGGTATGTCCACAAAATAGAATAGCCCATACGATGTTTCTGTGAATAGTAAATGTCATTACCGGAATGCCGGAATCAGTTCGAATGTTTGCAACAATCGCACGGCAGTGCTTCCAGATGCAAGAAAATAAAATTTGTTCATTCGAAAAATTACGAATAGGACATAATTCCGTATACGCTATACAGTATTATTCAGATAATGATCGCTGATCTAAACTAAATTCATAGGCCATTGATAGTTTGAAGGTCGTCTTATAGGACAGATATATGCTAAAACTATAAAACTTCGACGAAAATTTATATCTCGTCTTATCTGCGCAGATATATGGTATATAAATTGGATTGAGCCTTCTAGTTTCCTGACTGATCGGCTCGAAGGCTTACAGAGGATATTGTAATTGCGTCATTGCTAACATAAATAGTGTTTACCTGATATTATAACAATGGAAGTATGGATTAATCAATACATAATGTAATCGGTTAACGATATTTTCGTGGTTTATTTTCGACTGTTCAAACACGACAAACATTTTACGGCTGAGATTGTTATGACGTCAGCATACCGCTTTGGTATATCCGGGTTCGAGTTCGGGCGATGAGGGCCATCTTACTTATTAGTATCCTACAAAGCGGAAAAAACTAAAAATAAAATAAAATAAACCCCAAAAACGAATGGGAATGAACGGAAATAAATAGCCAAAATTTAAAATTTAGAATTTAAACATTCTTCACTATGTTCTAATATTCATTTTCGCGTTCATTCCGACAATCACGAATAGCAGAAAACGTTCGAAAAAATAAATAACTTTGCTGGTGAAGGCTTTGAGATATATTTCTGTACAAATGGAAATCAGTTTATGATGTATATTTTCTAAAAATATTTTAAATTAATACGTTAATTTGAATACAAAAATGTATTATATTGTAGCGTCACACGGATAAATATTACAGAAATAATAAAATTACAAAAATTTTCGTTAAAACTTTTTATACTTTGATAGCCATACGATTAAATTAACGAGGAAATTATATTTAAATATTAATAAAGCAACAGTTGAATTGACCTTTTTAAATATATAAACAATTTAAGTAGAAGTAACATAAAGAATTAAAGAAAAAGCCGATGTGACGGATTAAAAGAATAAACCTCACAAATTTATTTATTTAAAGTTTATTTTATATTTTATAAAAAAGAAATATTCGACATATAAACGTTTATTAAATTACATGGAAACGACTAGAACAGGATACGTACGAACATGTGAACGAACGATAAAGATCGAAATTTTTTACAAATAACTTAAATCAAACACAAGAAATAATTTAAATAATAAAAATCAATGAAAGTGAAGAAATAAATAACTTTTTTATAACTTTAATTGTATTTAATCGACTGGTTTTCCATTAAAATTTTAATTTCGACGCTCCCAAATGTAGGAAACGTGTCTTCCAGATTGAAAATTATTTAAATTATTTAAAGGTACGAACTAAATTATGCATTTTAACTGAGATTATTCAAATTAAAAAAATTTTTAAAATATTAAAACGTTTTAAAGATAAATGTTTTTAATTTATAAACCTTTAAAACATTAAAAAAGCTAACGATTCTGTATAAAAATAATGATTTTGGCTTGTATATATATATATATATATATACAAGCCAAAATCATTATTTTTATACAGAATCGTTAGCTTTTTTAATGTTTTAAAGGTTTATAAATTAAAAACATTTATCTTTAAAACGTTTTAATATTTTAAAAATTTTTTTAATTTGAATAATCTCAGTTAAAATGCATAATTTAGTTCGTACCTTTAAATAATTTAAATAATTTTCAATCTGGAAGACACGTTTCCTACATTTGGGAGCGTCGAAATTAAAATTTTAATGGAAAACCAGTCGATTAAATACAATTAAAGTTATAAAAAAGTTATTTATTTCTTCACTTTCATTGATTTTTATTATTTAAATTATTTCTTGTGTTTGATTTAAGTTATTTGTAAAAAATTTCGATCTTTATCGTTCGTTCACATGTTCGTACGTATCCTGTTCTAGTCGTTTCCATGTAATTTAATAAACGTTTATATGTCGAATATTTCTTTTTTATAAAATATATAATAAACTTTAAATAAATAAATTTGTGAGGTTTATTCTTTTAATCCGTCACATCGGCTTTTTCTTTAATTCTTTATGTTACTTCTACTTAAATTGTTTATATATTTAAAAAGGTCAATTCAACTGTTGCTTTATTAATATTTAAATATAATTTCCTCGTTAATTTAATCGTATGGCTATCAAAGTATAAAAAGTTTTAACGAAAATTTTTGTAATTNAGTAATAAAAGTAAAAGTGCAATTACATTACATTTTGTATAATATAATTTCTAGTTAAAGTGCAGAAAACGTGTCTAATTTCATAAATAAAAAATAAAATGTTCTTCCTCTTCCTCTATTTTATTACTTGTACAATTTCAGATTACAATATAATCAAATCTTTGAATAAGTCCATTTAGCAAAATTCTCAAACATAGTTAAATTCACTGGAATAATCAGAAATCGTACGGATAATTCCAGAAATAACCATAAACTATGCAATAATTTTACCAATAGAATTAATGATAGTACTTAATTATAATTAGAATACGTTAGATATATTAATTTACAGTTAATATTTAATTACACAAATATTTGCTTACCGTATAGGTTTCTGTACAGCCATTTCGGTACTGTACTTAACTATTTTTAGCCAATAGAATTAATGACAGTACTTAATTATAATTAGAATACGATAGATATATTAATTTACATTTAATATTTAATTACACAAATATTTGCTTACCGTATAGGTTTCTGTACAGCCATTTCGGTACTGTACTTAACTATTTTTAGTTAAAATTATTAAATACTAAACTTTATGTTCTCATATACACCGTACATAAACGGGGTTTATTGGGCTGCTATTTAAAAATATGGCAAACATATAAATTACCACTGTCTTCCTGTTCTTCCTTAATCTCGAGAACGAAGTTAGATATATGAAAACCGAGAGCAGATATACAAAACTTAGGGACAAGAGGCTCCAATTAACTATATTTGAACTTCTTGTCTAGACCGGAAATCACGTGATTTCATTTCGAAATTTTTCCCAGAACGGAGTTAAATAAATGACCGGCACGACTCTGTTATTATCAGGGAAAGTATAATGTATAGGGGCGAGACAAGAATTTGAGATCGAGAGCATATATTTTAAATTAAATAAATTAAAAATATGAATAAAAATGTTACAATAATTTTTGTTAAAGGCTTTGTTTTTATAAAAACTATTTTTATTTTCAGGTTATAAATATTAATAACTTATTTTTTACTTGTGTTTTTACTTTTTCCGCCCAGTGTTCATTAAGAAAACGTTTTAATTTCACCATGAATTCGTCCAGGCTTACAATGGGGGAGGAGGTCGAGGGGTGAGGGACTTGGCCAGACATATTCTAGAGTCCAGGTCTTCTAGAGCAGTAGGCTGACACCTTACACTTCTCCGACATCTGGCAGTTTAATATTAATAGCTAATGAAATGTAGGTCAACATGGCGTGTGAAAATTTATGGTTGTGATGTAATTTTTATTTAAATTACATCATCAAAGCTGTTGGGTAATCGGTTTCGTAACTTGCTACAAATATACTTCAGTTCGTATGTACGAATTTTATTTCTTTGTTCGAAATTTGGCTTTCGGCCAGAGTCCCGTATTTACAAAATTTTATGGCATTACAAATACACGTAATTATCGAAACACAAATTTATTAAAATATTTTCCGATAATTAAAGGAAATGACGATTTATTTCCGTCTGTAACATATAAAAGTAAATAATTAAATTTGTAATTTTACCAAAGATATTAATATAAATTATTTAATAATTTCATTTATGAAAAAGTAAAGTTTCGTGGAGTTTAACTTCGATAATTGCAAAAAATTATTTTATTGATCCATTTATTTAAAAAGAAATCTTCGGTTAATGTGAATCCAGATCTAACACTATTGAAATTTTTAAATTAATGATGTAATTTTAGTCAATTCTTAAAAGATAAGTACTGTACATACTTCATTTTATTATTTTTTATTCTTATAAAATAATGATTAGAAAATAATGTTTTTAGTTTTTTATTATTATATTTTTCTTACCTTTTTTTATATTTATCAGTTTTTTGTTTTGCTATTCGTTTTAAAAAGATTATGATCATATTTAAAGAGTAGGTGTTCAGAGATCTATAGAAAAAATTACTGGGCAAATCTCAACCAAATTTGGTATATCCTACCTACTATCCTGAATACGCGGTTTCGATTTCTGTGAAAAAAGAAATTTACTTCAAAAGTCTGCCGCCAGGACAAAATTCAGCGCCGCTGTCCGCTTAGTTTGCATATTAACGTACGTTTTCTAATAAATTTTGTGAGTTAAAAAATAAAGTGCAATTGTTTTATTGTAATTTGTGAAATGTACTATTGACGACTAGAGGAGTTTTTAACAAGTAACGGAATGATCGGACAAAGTGACCCATTACCTGTCCATAAATTGTGAAAAACATTTTGAGACTACGAATTTCTATCGAATTTTCAGCAGAATATACCCAAAATTCGTTAGAAAACGTACGTAATATAACCGTTAAGGAGACAACAGGACCAAATTTTGAATAACGGCTGACTTTTGAATTAAAATTTCAATCCGAAATTCGATATCAAGGATTCCAAGACTGCATATTCAAGATGGTATGTTAATCAATTGGATTTTGTCCGATAGTTCTTACTGCAGAGAATTACTTTGAATACTTACTCTTTAATTATGAAACCTTGTGTTATGTTGCATTTACGAAATTTCAAATTCAAATTTTAATTTATAAAAAGAATAAAATGCCAATAAATAATGAATACGTTGTACCTTTCTTCACCTTTATTATCCAAATTTATAAAATATTACATTAAGAAAACGGAAGATAATTATTTAAAAATTCCATCTTTACGTTATAAAATATGCAACTGGTATCTAACGACCTAATTAATAAATTTATAAAAACGAGAGAAAATTTTTCGAAAATATTTCAAGAGTTACATTCTAAAATAAATTTTACATTATTTTAAATACTTTTACTTTGAATAAATTCCATTATGTTTATAGGATAATAAAATTGGATCATCGATTCTCTCTCTCTTAATTATTTATTTACTTCTTATTTCCTTTTTTCTTAAAAAGTAACGAACGAGATGACAAAGTGGCCACATAAATAGTTCCCAATTAAAAAAAAAGTGATGTTATCTTTATGCAAATATTCAAAAAGTAACTATAAATATTCTATTTTATTTCATAAATTCGATTTGTGTTTGTATCTTTATTGCAATTGCTAATTTTTCAAAACGTTTTTCTTAAGGTTTTATGAGTTTCAATAAGCAAAGAGTAGAAGACAGATTCCAGTTTATTGAAGTAATAAACACGAGTAACATTTCCATGTTTATCATTCCGCGATTTGCTCGAAAATTATAAAAAAATCTAGGAAAATAAAATAATCTTTTAGTAATTTATTAATCATTACGATTTCATAAGAAACTTTACATTTAAATGTAAAGTTTCTTATGGATTTTCTAATTCTAGAATGGAAAATTTTTATCGCATTTAACGAATCGTGGCGTGTTTGTTACGTCGTTATCGATATTTTATCAAATTAATTTATGCATTATCGATCGTTAAATATATTCATTAGCATTAAGTTACAGATAACGATTTGATGTATTCGAATCCTATCGATCTGTAACAATATACCAAAAATGCAACACTGGATTCGAGTCATTTATTTCCAGAAAAATATTGTGTTACTATAGTTAAAAATGCGCAGAACAAACACTTATTATTTAAAAATTTAAAACATTCGTGTAATTTGTTAATTACTCAACAAACTGAGCTATAGAAACATGAAAAGTATTACATTTTTTTTTTTTTACCGATACTCGAAAAAAGAATTATTGATTGCTACAGAATCCATCAATTTAGGTCACGTCTACTTAGTGTAATATATCTTTATACACATTAATACTAAAAATATTTTCGAAAGTTTCTATATAAAGAAAGTAAGAATTTTTATTTTTTAAAAATAGAATTGTAGAAAAAGTCTTGTAACCGGTTGCAGCTGCTTTGAATATAATATTCAAAAGTAAAATTCTTTTTTCTTCTAACTTAATTAAATTTTTTCTTGCATATTCATTTATACATAGAGCTTATGACATATTCATATCAAACTCGGTTAATTTTTAATGGACAGAAAATCTACTTTAACTGTGGATACGGCGGAACTTTTAACATTTTAAAATAAATTAATACTTTAAAATAATAATAATAATAAATTTTTATATTTTTATTTATTAATATCGCATATAAAAATTTATGTAAATTATTAAGTTTTTAAATATATAATATATTAAATTTATTTTAATCATTTGCTGCAATTTTAAATCATATTTTTAATTTTTTTTAATTTAAAATACTGTCTATTGTTATCTCTTGCCCCTATACATCATACTTTTCCTAGTTGCAACAGTGTTATGCCGGTCATCTATGTAACTCCATTTTGGAGAAAAATTTCGAGATGAGATCACGTACTTCCGTTTTAGCCCGGAAGTGTGTATATTATTAATCAGGCCTCCTGCTCCTAAGCTTTCCATATCTGGTCTTGACTTTTGAAATAATATATTTGAGTGTGGACTAAAAAATATAATTAAATATTTTACTCATAAAGTATTACTGTAATTCACTTGCAGCCAGTACAGTAATATAATTTCACTTACTTAATTATATTTAACGAAATGAATAAATAAATTGCATTAAGATCGCTTTTATGATCCCATCATGAAATATCAGAGGGTTGATAAATAGCGAAACACTGCCTAATACCCTGAGTCGTTATTGATATCATAATTACAAGGAATACTTTCACTTTACTAATTTTCTAAAAAAAATTACTTTTTAAAACATCAAAATTAACTTACATTTTAAATTAATCCTTTTTCTTAATTTTTCAGCAAGTTTCGAGAGTCGATAAGAGAAACAAGAAATTCAGTTCATAAAAACACTCGTTTCTACAAATGTAGGTCATAAAAATCGTTGGTAATTCACATGAACCAGAGAGCATTTATATCAAAGAAATGTAATGTTCTAGGAATTTTTCGAAATGTTTTCTTCGTTCCTAATAATAATATTATTCATTTTTTATTCAAATAAATTAATATTTATTATTTATTTTAACGACGGTATTTATCAGTAAAAATTGACAGAACTAAAGATGCTGAATTTTATTAGTAAATTTTATCTATTTGTTTTTCTTTAGAATTACAAAAATTATATACTTTTGATAAATTCAATGTCATAATCTCTACATATTTTACATCAAACGTTAATTCAAATTTTAAATACTTAAACTAGAGCTGTGATTAATTACCTGCCATTAGCAAAGTCATTTCTGCATAAATGTAAGAATTCAAATGGAAATACTGTATAATCATAAATTGTATTCATTTAATAAACAATTATTATTTGTGCTTATACCAATCAATGTTAGTAAATATATTTACAAAGTTTTTGCAACCAGTAATTCGGTAGTTTTGATGAAAATCTATGAATAAAATTAAAAAGGATAATACGTACAAAATTCGCTGAAGTGTCTTATCATCGGCAGTGGTAATAATGAAAGTTTAAATTTAATCTACACTTTTATTAACGAATAAATTATTTTAAATTGTCCATAAAATAATTGGTCGTTCATTACAATTAAAAATTGTTTAAATCCGTTGCAATTTATCTCTGGAAAAATCTATTTTCCGTGAATTTTTAATAACAATTGGTTTTTAAAATAGATTTATTATATTCTAAGTTAAAATTCTGTAATAGTTTTAATTATGCAAAATATTGTTAATCTTAATTAAAAATTTGACTATCGGATAACCGAACGGTCAACATGTCATCTTACCGCTCCGTGCAATCTAGGATCGAATCCAGGAGGTCGAGAATCCCAGAAATTTTCGGGGATGGTCTACTATATTTGATCCTATCCCTCTCCACCTGGCTGCTCTATTATGAGCTTGACTGACGAGTTTGAGGGACGAATCCTTTTTAGTGCCTCAGAGCTCACAGAAAAAACTTAAAAGTCATGTAAAAAGTATTAACCATACACTAATAAATTATATAAAAATTACACTTTTTGAATACACACGGTTTTTATATTTTCAAGTATTTTATCTTGGAACGAAAAGAAGTTTTTCTAATTGAATGAGAAATTAGTATAGCAAATATAGAAACTATTCAATATTTAACTTGAAATGTTTAATAAGATATTTTATTATATTTTCAAAAATGAATAAGCGTGATTCCTTCATCGCCTCCGAGAAAATCTGATGATGTCTGTAATCAGTTAATTTTCTGCAGATAATTTAACTAACACATCGATGGAGTCTTCATTAATGAACTAATTTTATGGAATTAGCTTGTCGACACAAATTAATTTAGAATGAACACGTGAATAGGTATATTCAAATAGCTGCAAATTTTATATCTATTGAGTATCGCATTTTAATAGGCTTTTTATTATCTGAATTTTCAAGTAGTCACACCTAAATCAGAAGATTAAAAAGAATGTTGTCTTTAGAATGTGTTAACTTATATGAATTCTAAAAGATCATTTTTATAAAAGGCAATAATATAAAGTTACAAATTGATGCTATAGAAAAGAATTTGTATGGATTTCATATTTTCATTTTGAGGCATGAAATTTTTTTGTAGAGTTTCAAATGGTGAAGAAAGAGTTTAGTCACGCCATTTTCGACATTCGTATTCTGTTCAGCACAATTCTCCATAAGATAAATTACATCACGTGGGTGTTATCTTTTTAACTCGTTGTTCGGTAAGTACCATGCTGCTCTTTTCACGACTGCGATACCTATCACGCTTGTTACAAAATTAGTGTGCCATATCACGTTTCCTCCCTATAGATTGATGCGAACGGAAGCCAAAAGGTACGTTTTGGAGATGAATAAACGCGTTTGAAAAATTATTTTCGCCTCATTCGAAATCAGAATAAAATTCAAACTTTACAATTATGTAATTTGAAAATATAAATCATCGAAATATTTTATATCTAATATTAACATACAGAACTAAGTTTTATTTTGCAAAGAAAAATAATACAACAATTTGAAAATACTTCAGAAATGAACATTTATCGTTGTTTCTATGTAAGAGATTTATTATTATTTTTTTTAATTTTTACATTTAGACGTACTTCCGTTTTAGCCCGGAAGTGTGTATATTATTAATCAGGCCTCCTGCTCCTAAGCTTTCCATATCTGGTCTTGACTTTTGAAATAATATGATATTTGAGTGTGGACTAAAAAATATAATTAAATATTTTACTCATAAAGTATTACTGTAATTCACTTGCAGCCAGTACAGTAATATAATTTCACTTACTTAATTATATTTAACGAAATGAATAAATAAATTGCATTAAGATCGCTTTTATGATCCCATCATGAAATATCAGAGGGTTGATAAATAGCGAAACACTGCCTAATACCCTGAGTCGTTATTGATATCATAATTACAAGGAATACTTTCACTTTACTAATTTTCTAAAAAAAATTACTTTTTAAAACATCAAAATTAACTTACATTTTAAATTAATCCTTTTTCTTAATTTTTCAGCAAGTTTCGAGAGTCGATAAGAGAAACAAGAAATTCAGTTCATAAAAACACTCGTTTCTACAAATGTAGGTCATAAAAATCGTTGGTAATTCACATGAACCAGAGAGCATTTATATCNTAAGTATTTTTTACACGAAATATTTTTATTGCACAGAAAGAAAATAAAGTTTATATGAACACCTATCAAATGCGATAGGTTTTATTGCATAAAAAACAATCGTATTTGCTATAGTAATGGTTCTCAAACTTCCAATAGCGCTGCCATATAACATCTCAAAAATAATTTATAATAATTGTGTCTCCATATTTTAATATTATTTGTATATTTTTATATTAAAAATGCAGAACTTCAACGCCACTTTTTTTATAGATATAAGAATATCTTTTGATGTGATATTGGCTCTCTGATGGGCTTCGAAAAATTGCGAGTAGTGTGTCACTAGTTTAAAAAAGTTTAAAATTCCTATTAGCATTTAACTAAATTCCATTAGCATATAACTAAAATACTATTATGTTATAGTATATATTATATTTGATCCGACTTTTTTCACAAAATTCATTTCAGCCAAATTACTTGTTTGGCCCTTCTTAGTTTAAATCTAAAAAATGCCCGGATATTCACAAATTCAGCATTATTCTTTTCAAATTATATATAAATTACTTTCACTATTTACAGTACTTGAGTCTGGGTGGTCAGTGGCACAAAGAGAAATAGAAAAATTATTATTTATTATCTCAACTGCACTAATTTAGTGAATCAAATAATTTAAACACGCCATCCTCATATTTTTGCAATAAGAAATATTATTGTAAATTATTGACAAATATTTTTTTAACAAAAATTTCAAATTGTAAGAAGAATGTTCGAAAATGTCTTAACGATATTTGTTAATATTTATTGTATTACGAAATCTAATTGAAAATTTTCAGAAAGTTTTCTGTGATCTCCAGTTGATTAATTTTTTTCGGGTCTCTAATAACATAAAAGAACAATAGATCATTTCTTAAATGGCCTACATACATCCGAAAATAAACTAATGGAGGCTATTAAACATGATCGCAAGTTTGATAAGACCGAATCGAAGCGTTTGAGAAAATCCAGACGCACCAGGAAAAGATCCTAAATGGATTATTTCTTACAATAAAATTTATCGAAAGCAAAATTGGTTTTCAAGAAAATGTTTTCGAGATAAAGAATCTATTTACAAGAAAATCACAAGTTATATTTCGCCAATACCTAATGGATGGCTAATTACATAATTAATTCGGTATCGAAACGATTTCAAATTTGACATATTCTATAGTCACAAAATATGATTTTAATTGTTTTTAAAATTCAACACGAGTCGCGACATAATTGAAAATTTTCTAAATATTAAATTTTCATTTTATTGGCACGCGACTGAAAGTTTTCTGAGACTGTCGTTAAAATTCCAATATATGAGTAATTTATAAAAAGTAAGGTAATACACGTTTATATTTTTAATAATTGAATATATTAAGTTGTAAGAAATATAAAGAATGAAACTTAATATAAATGCCAATGTAACATAAAACATACGTAATAAATTCTATAATAATAGAATACAAAAATCTAAAAAAATATTAAGTTACATTCTCACTAATACTCATAGTGAGAATTTTATTTTTTACATAATTTATTCCAATTTTTCGAAAATTCCAATTTTAACAGAATTTTTCGTTTAAACAACTTTCTTTTCTCTTCTTTTTCGGAGGTTATTGACCTCCTGCTTTATTATTATTTTTATTTTTTCCTTTCAATTCACGATAAACGGTGCCATCGGCGAGAAACGACTACAACTAGCTTCAAGATTATGCCAGCTTCCAAATCCCTATTAATTCTATGAATAGACTACTACAAAACGAATAACAAATAACATTTTCTGTTCTGAATATGAAACTCGCGACCGAAAAAGAAATTCCCTGACACCAAGAAAGATTTGATTTGATAGGTTAAAGCAACACAAAACATCAGAAAACTACCAAAAGAGGTATACTTTCTTCGGAAACTACCCCAATTTTGATGTTAAACACGTGAAGAAAAACAGAAAATTATACGCGGCCAATTGGTTCGTGAAGCGAGAACCCGCGATTCTTCAATAGTTTCATCTACTCGGCCATTTGTGGGCCACCAAAAAAGAACATCTAGTCATTTCCTATAACAGAAAAGTCATTATTCTTTAAACAACTACTGAAGCTTGAAATTTTTTTTATCCTGTATGCAGCTTCGCTTCCGTCGATATTTCTCGCATAATCATATTGATATAAAAGTAAAATTTTTATGAAATATTAATTATTAACCGCCGTCGTGCGGTCTTACAGATCGCTGGACAATTTTATTGCTAGTAGCATTCATCACTGGTGTAAAGTTAAAGCTTGTTGTTAAAGCTTGTTGTATCTTTAAGTTAGTGTGTGCTTCGCAATTTAGTAGTGTGCTCGTTTCTAGATAAGTAGTTCTTCATTTTCAGGAGTGAATGTAACATATTTTGTCATATCTAAAATGGAATTCTTTTCGTGGAATTTCTAAATCACTTCGACATGAAGATTCAAATTGCGAGGAATGTCTTTTCGAGTGGTATAGAGCATCATGTACTGATATAAGTGATGTAAAAATTAATCGTAAGAGATGATAAAGGGAAGTCAATCTATCATAATATTAAGTGGACTTGAATGTATTAGAGAATATTGGTGGATTTACAAAATACTAAGATGTTGCAAGAAGAATGCCAACAGAAGTTTATATTAAATTTTTCAAATGAGATTATCCGTTTATTACAACTTAAATAATTTTTAATTAAACATTTTTTACAAATTTAAATTCTAATTAACAAAAAGCGAAGTGAGATAAACTTATAAATATCCAGAAGAATTTTTAGCCATAATTTATGATAAATATATGTATCAATGTATAAATTTATGTATAAATATTTAAATTGAAATATAAATTATACCGAAACATGAATACGATATTTAATTTTCGGAAGTAACACTTTTTTTAATTAATGAATTTCTTTAAGGAAAAATCCTACATCTCGACTATTGTTAATCATATTAGAATTTCATCATTCAAAGTTTTAAAATAAATTTGCATCGATGATCTTTCTTTAATGAAATTTTAATGGAACTTTCCATTAAATTAGATGCTAATCCAAAGATATTTTTGATAAGGAAAAGTATGGCATTAAGGGTATTAAATATGCATTTTTTCTACTTGTGATCGACTTTCCAAGATAATTTTTCAAACGGTAAATAATATTTTAAAACAAACTTTATAAATATCTGCTATTAAGAGATTATACTTCTCGATCATTCGAAAATTGAGAAGTAAATCAGCGAAGAAGAGGAGTAAATTTTGCATTTGACATGGAGATTGATGTTGAAATCGATTCCATAAAAACATCTGCATAGCCATAATAACCTGTATCGAAAATCATGCATTTCGCCAGCTATCTCCATTTTATATATTCGAAACTATAAACACAAAACAAAGAAAAACTGTATAGGGTGATCCCGTAGTCTCATCCATTCTCCAAATGTACATCAGGAAAAAAGTTTATTCTTTCCTGATGAGAATTTAAATTTTGGATTACATTTAGAAACGATGCTAACGAATTTAATATATAGAGCATAAAAAGAATCCTAATTAAATACTTATCTATTTTAATCTAATAACGAATTTAATAGAATTTTTTTTATTGTTAACATTATTCGAATTCTAAACGATATCATTTGTCTAATCAGATACATATCAAAAGGGTAGTGCTTATGGTGCTGTAGCATCCCCGTGATATCAAAGCAATCAATTTCCTTACTTTAAAATAAAAATAAATATAATAATGTATAATGCAGACCTTCAATTGTGTAAGATTAGGCAACTAACTGTAAGATAATAAATTAACATTTTCCGAAAAACGATAAAAGGTTCGAATCGCCTTGAGCAGCACCCATATTTTCAAAATTCAGGATACCCCACAGTACCTAATATTCAATTATATTATTTTGGTTCACTTGACGATCTGCAGAAATGCTCTTTCCTAAATTTGAATCTGAACGGATCTTTTCGTTGCATCCAGAGATAGAGTCACAATTTTCATCGTAAAAACTCGTCCATTTCCAAAAAAATCCCTTCCATTTCTGGTTTCATATATTAAATAAATTAAATATTTAATAATTATTATTTTCAAAATATTATTATGTTAAAGTGTTAAAGTTTTTTTTTCCTAAACTTTCTTAAAAATTTGGATTTTAAACGATGTAGCATCGTTTAAAATCCAAATTTTTTAAGTTTTTTATATTGAAAAAGTTGTTTATTGCACTTAAACGTAGTTTTCAAGAAAAGAAATGTTTGTTCCGTTGCTTAACTGAAAAATCGATAGAAAAAAGAAGAAAATTCGGCAGAGTTTATTGCAACGATAAGATTTTTTAGTTTATAAAAAAGTTATTGATGTAGCATTATTTGTTGCTAGTTAAGTTTATTGTTTGGTTACAATAGTAAATATATTTTGCAATTAGCAGAAGTAAAATAGCATACTACTCTAGTTGGGCTGCAATTTGAAAAATTGTAGACGTATAAATTCCCATTGTCGTTCGTTTGTCAGTCTGTCATTTTTTAATCTCAAGAAGAGAGTTAGACAGATGAAAGATGAGACACGATATGTAAACCGTGGAGACAGGAGGCCCCGATTAATTGTATATATAAAGTTTCAATGAAAACCGGAAGTTACGTTTTTTTAATTCAAAAATTTTTCCCCCGAAAGGTATTAGATAGATGACCGGCGCGCTATTGTTAAAGGAAAAATATGATGTACAGGGGCAAGCCACTACTAGATGAGATGGAGAGCATATAGTTTAACTTAAATAAATGAAAAGTATGATTGAAAATTGCAATTGCCCGTTTTAATTGCTTCATTTCTTTCTCTAAAATAAATAATTGCTAAACCCTTGTTAAACGTTTAAAAAATATGAAAATATGTTCGAAAATGTTTGGACTAGCAACATGTAAACCTTCATAACTTTTGTCTGTGTTCGATTGAAGTAGCCTACATTGATATATCGAATCTTTGATTACACGACGGATGCTTCTATTGTTTTTTCTGAGGTAATTTTTAACGAAAGGTCTTTCTTATCTGTGATTGATGAAGCAAAGAACAAACATTACTCTTACTCTTTCCTTCAAACTGAGAAAATGTCTAACGTTTGTTTCGTTTGCTGACTATTTAACATTGTCATTACTTTTCGTTAATTAATTTTCTCCTACTGTTGGAAGTTGGAAAGACATTTGTAATGATCGCGAATTATCTAAGGATCAAAAGGAATAGGCGGAAAAACTGCGTAACTGGGTCAAAAAAGTAAACTAAATTATGTAATACGACTCTTACAACAGAAATTCTAAAGTTTACTTGATGTCTCTACGATGAAACATGTAAAAACAAACGTGATTTCACTATTCCATTCACTGATGAGATTGGATACATGACGGCATAAACTACACTCTCGCGAAGAATATTCTTTTTCAAAATCAAAACAACTTTTGTCACATTTTTGACAACCAGAATGTCATTGACAAAATTTCTTATCATTAAATGCTGCCGTCTGATCAATTTTGTCGTGGCGAAATTTCAACAAAACGATTATTTAAGAACTTTGCTCACTTACGGCGATGGTTTGAAATCGATGATCTGTAACTGCAACGAGTATTATCTACTCCTGTACAGTACAAGGCATTCCTTTCAGGAGTTTTATTAGCAAGAGACGAGACCATGAAAGTCAATCATTCTTCACGGTCTCCAAACTTAATAATGTCTATAATCTTCTTTCAGAGGCAATTTCAATTTCGGAATATCAAATTTTCTCAATTTTCCATTATGAAATAATTGAAATCTAAGACGACAGAAAGAAATTTCGATTCTATTATAGGATAGATGAAAAAAAAAAAATTGCCCGCAACATTAAAGAAAATAACTGCAGAAAATTGTTTTTAAAATTTGCCATTCATTTCAGTTTTACAAAACTTTCAACTTTATTTTTTAAAAATTCGTTTAAGAATAAATGCGAAGTTATAAATTAACTTAACTATATTATTTTATATACATAGATAGATCTATAGTTCGTCTTATAAATGTTATATTAATTCCAAGGTTAAATTTAACTCATTCTAAATTTATTTATTGAAATATAATTTCAAAATTTGCATAAAAATTATTTTTATTATGCTCGGTATAAATTCTATTATTTAGATCAGGGGTGGCCAACATGAGGCCCGCGGGCCGCATGCGGCCCGCCGGGAGTCGTGTTGCGTCCCGCAGAGCTAGGTCAAATGAACATAAATGTTAACTTTATTGTTCATATCACCAAATGAACATTAGAAAAGTTAAGAAGGTTTGGAAGAGTTCTATGAAACGTATTTGGACAAGGATAAATATCCTGCGTTTTACAAACATGCTCTGTCGATGGTTTCGCTATGTGGAAACACTTATGCATGTGAACAACTTTTTAGTCGCATGAAGTACATGTACATCAAATCACAAGTCAGAACACGAATTACTGATGTTCATTTGGAAAACTGTTTGCGTGTAGCGACATCAGTCGAGATCAATTTTGATGCACTTAGTTCTGTAAAACAAATATGACTCACTTATAAATATTTTTAAATTGTCTAATAAATATGTTTGATTCTCGGTTATGTTTTATTTTCTTCAAAAAAATAAATATACCTATTTTTTGTGTTGTTTTACATTAAACAAGGCAAGTGTTTGACCACGATCTCAGCTACTGGAAAGCAACGATGTGGTTGAAGCTGTAGCACGCTTGCTTGTTTACTTTAATTAACAAAAAAAATATTAGGTGAGTGAGTGGCCCGGCAGGAAATATTATTTCTAAAGTTTGGCCCGCCTGCTAAAAAGGTTGGCCACCCCTGATTTAGATCATTATTATTAATTAAGAGAATAAATAAGTCTGAATAGCGAAATATAAATTTTATTTTAAACATATTTTTAAAATTGGCATTGAAATCATATTGCAACATCGTATGTATTCCATACACTGCATATATTTCTCTTACATTATTCATTTACTCCGCGTATACTCCATAAATACTGCATATACTCCTCATATAATTCATATATACCTCTTGTAATATACTTCTCGTACGTGTATATGCATTCTATGATATTGAATGCGTACAAACTTAGGAAGAATATTCAGAAGTTACGTAAGTTATCTATAATATAAATTTATTCTTATATTCATTCAATGACATTTAAATTCTTGGAATAGAAAACAGATATGGAAACATTCCGTTTTCTCGGACAGATTTAAACTCCACCCAAGTTATAAAAAAGCTTTAAACTTCAGCAAACAGTCACAAATTTCAAAAGTGTCAAATTATTGTTTTGCATGGGATGCTTATTCAAAACGAATTCTTATATAAATTAGCGACATAAAAATGTCGCTAATTTATATAAGAAAAAAGCGTTTTAACAACAGTTTCAAAATAAAAATTAGTTAAATATTTATACTTGCAATTTTTACATTGTCTCAAAATTAATTTTATTTTAATTAACAAGATACTGTATAAAGAATAATTAAAAGTACAATTTCTTATATTTACATTTTATCAAAAGATTCACAGCAGCATCAGAAACATTTATTCAAACTTCATTATATGTTTCTGGTGTTTTGCGAGTCTTTTCGTGGTTTGGTTTGAAGGGATATGAAAACGCACGCATGCCCGGGGATACCTCACGAGAGGACTATCTATGGGAAACTGGTTTCTATTTAAGTGTCTGACATGTGAAGAAAATTCGGAAAGCTCCACGTGGGTTGCCCATTCTCACAACCAATTTTACAGTGATTTTATCCACTCGAATAGTGGTAGGCTAACTAAGAATTAGCTTTCTCTTTTTTGAACTGTTATACAGTGCTCCGCAACATTTTCTCATGCACAGCACTTGTGACAATTTAAAAATATTTGAAATTAGTTTATTATCGATTTTTTTCTTCTTTTGATTTTATTTCTTAACAATCCATAAACCATCCTGGACGAATAATTATGCAGTCCTAGCGTGAAAAGCACGTGATCGCGGTCTTCACTCAATGATCGTAGGTGCATGCGACAGAAACATCATCTACTTGACGATTCACAAAAATTGAGATGGCGACTGTGACACGTGACTTGACAAATTTACACGTACACAGATTCTGTGAAATATGACTCTTGGTGTTTAAAGACTAGTTTGTGCGTGCACATATTCTACGAAATATGACGGCAAAAATGTAAAAGTTTGAAGCCTACTAGAATTCTTTCTATCACAAACATCAATGGCAATAAACATGTAACAGGCAAATCATTGTCCCTTTTGAATCAACATGTATTTATCATATTCACGTCCCTATTTTGTTTATCTATGCTTTTCCTCCTCTTGGTGACATTGTACCTTGGCACACCTAGCATCAAAAGTTAACACGTTAGCATATTGTTGTGGACGGAAATCGAGTGTGAGAACTTTTCGTGGGCGGGCTATCTCCAAAATGTCTCCACCCTTCATTATCCAGCTTCCTCATTGTAGGTCTGGCCAAATCTACTAGTACAGTGAAAATGCCCTCGTAATGCAGTTTTTAGTTGCCCACAAGACAGAAAAGGAAGAATTAAACGTGAAAAACTGTTATAATCTAAATATATAAAATTACTTGTCCTGACTGACTGACTGAATGACTGATTCATCATCGCCCAGAGCAAACCGCTGAACCTAAAGAGGTGAACTTTGGTACACCGTTAGGATACGTCATGAAAACCCGCACTAAGAAGAGATTTTTCGAAATTCCCCCGCGGGGGGAGAGGGAGTGGATTAAGGCTTAACCGGAAGAACGGCTTCTACTGTACTATTTAAGTGCGATTTTTCGTTTTCAACTACGTTTAGTCTTCATTGAGTACTTAGGTATATTAAATTGATAACATTTCAGACATTGTTATAAATATTTTTATCTATTTCGATTTTAAAAATGTTCGAACCGTTTTAAATTCGAATTTGTTATTGCATATTGGTTCGATTATAGAACGATTGTAAACGTTCCAGAAAATTGATCAAATTGAAAACAGTTCGTTTGATTCTCGGCAATTCTCATCATTNCATATTCTTTTTTTTTAAATTAATTTAAAATTTAATTGAACATTCCTAATAACTTAATTAAACTTTTTCATGTATAAACCGAAAAATTGATATATTTACCAATTAATTTTAATTTTATCCTACAAGATGACATTAAGCACATCTTGCCATCTAGCGGCGATTTTATAAAGTTAATTTTTAATTATAACACCAGAAACCGATACCGCTCCATCAATTTAACGCCATTGTATTAAAATTAATAATAATTAGAAACATTAAAAAACAAAAGAAAACTGAAAAATTTCAATTACTATAATATATTTTTTTTATTTTCTAGATAAAATCTGGAAAATTTTGACTCGGTTAAAACGGAAATAGGCTACTGTATTTAAATAAATAAATAAATATAAAAAATTAAATAAATAAATAAATTTATATAATATTAAATAAATAAATAAATAAATAAATAAATATTTATTTATTTATTTATTTAAAACGGAATAAAAAACTGCGAACTGTTCATATTAACTACAAGCTGCAAGCTGCAAACTGTTAATATTATATATATTTCGTATAAACACTAAAATTTAATGTATAAGACCATCTTATCAAACAATGCACTTTTTTTAACAAGATAACTTTTTGTAGTAATGGTTAAGTATAAATTCTAAACTAGAAATATTGATAGCGATACACATAAGAACACTTAGTGAATGCCTGGAACAAATCCTTTTATTTCGGTTAATAGCCACGACTCGAGTGACTATTTATTTAATTTAAACAGTTTAATTTAACAAACTGTCGACCTTTTTCAATTTGTAAACGTTAGTCGTGCGTTCGAATCTTTGTTCGTATAGTGGTTACTGCGTTTATCGTTCTTTAATGAAATAAACAATCGGTAAATAGTAATTGAGGCAACTTAAACTAAAAGTATATAAACTAATTTTCTCGCAAATTGATTTGCATTCCAAATGCAAGAATGTCTGTCCTCAATTTATCTCAAAGTGGATACTTTGTTTACACATTGTTATTAACTGATCTGCATGAGTGTATTTGAAACACTTACTTCAAAACAAATTACCTTCGAATAATTTCCGAGTGTAATATTAATTAATTGTAGTTGATTCGAATTATAAAACATAGAAATGAGTAGAGTAATTCTATGTTTAAACATCTACTTTATCGCATTTTCTTTCTTTATAAGAAGTGTAAGTTTACAAAACGTTTGATTTGCTGTATAAAAAGTTGTAAGCCTATAAAGGTCAATCTACTGAATAAAAATATATATTTTATAAAAACATATTCGCGAAATTTGAGTTTTTATTCTGAATAGCGGTATCTTACGTACGACGTCATGAACATCGATCGAATTGAGGCGTATGTTGGTCAGGAGACGGCCGTAACAGCTACGATTATCACGTGATCATAAGTTCACAAATAATATTTTGATCTAGATATATTCGTATAATTTTTTTACGTAAACATTCGTTCTTATTTATTATTTTACTTGTTAATATTGTTTGAAACAAATTTATTTTCTTTTTAAATTATGTATTTACATAAAATGCGTGAGCTACCATATACCAGTTTATGTTGTGAGTCTTGGCAACTGTAATGAAGCTACTTGCACGTACTTTCTCTAATATTTCTGCAATTCATTGTGTGATATTCTACAAAAATTTGTGATTTTTCAGTAAAAACATTCTCTTCTGCAACAAAAATACTCAAATTGTGAAATAAAATTTACCAACTAAAACATTTTTTCATCAAATTAAAAGCTATTTTCAGATGATTCAATTCATAATTACAACATAAATTTCGAGAATATATATTAAAAATTTTCCAAGTACATTTTATTTCGAAATTATTCACTCTTTAGAGGAGTTTAAGATGTATTAAATTTAAAATCAAAACATAAACATGAATTAAACAATGTTTAGTTTGATGAATTATAAATTGTAATCAATACGAGTATTTTCAATAGAAAGTTCGTTAAATCGATTGTAAAGCAGCAAATAAAGAAAAACAAAAATAGAATTCAATAAAAATATGGTTCTTGATGGACGAATGGTGGAGGCGGATAAGGAACTTTCCATTCTTGAAAGATGCTGAAACGAATTCAAGCGAAAAATCCTCAAAAAGTTATTATGGGAGGTCTGTCCTGAATACATTGGGTCCATCCCTCACTATCTAACTGCCCATTGTGGGTATAGCCAAATATGTGATGGATTCGGTAAACATATCTTGTCGGTGCTCATAGGATGGAAAAGCCAAAAATGGAAAATATATACATATATATATATTTATGACTCGTTATAAATATAAATATAAAAAACGACTAATTTCTCAAATATATCCAAAAAATATCAACAATTCAGAAAACAAATAAATATGCCTCGTGGAAAGGAAATGATGCACGAAGGAAACAAAGCAAAAAACAAAAATGTCGCGCTGTTTCATTAGTTATTCCTCTAGAGAATTTTTTCAAAGAAACTATAATACATTTATATTAATATTTTATAAACTCGTATACATGTTTTTGATAATACACGTCTCAAACAATGTTTACATATTAATAATAAATAACAATACTCGCTATCTAAATAAGTAAATCAAAATATTAATTTTTACAAGCTTAATTACATTTACAAAATTCGACAAATACATAAATGTCAAAAATTTTCATTGAAAATATAATAAAGATGTAATTCTGAAGAGAATTAAGGATTTTATTGGTTTTCGTTCATTTTGTAACTTGCTAACACAACGTCCTTTCATTTCTACAGTTGCTTCTTTTAAAATTTTTATGTCTTGTTAGTAGACAATAATTGATTCCCTTTCCTACTTCTTGGTTCACTTACAGAAAAAGTGGCAAAGTTATTGTTAGTATTTCCCGTTATTCTTTATTTGTTTTCATCCCTAATAATTGCTATCATTATGTGTAAGTCTTCGGATTAGCTTGGGAGATATTAAGCGAGTAGGGCCATATCTTCCGAACCAATGATCTGATTTTTCTAAACATTTCCAGTAATACTTGTCCTTAATACATAAGCCTTCGTGCAAAATTTCAGGAATTTTTGACAAAAGGGACAGGAGTTCTTAAGCTTCAAAGTGAGTGAGAAACAATCGTGTTTCTGTCACATACTAATATCAATACATATAGAAACCTCCCAACATTTTTTTTTTTTTTTGCATTTTTACACAATTCATGGTTACTTGATTTAAAAAAATTAAAAATCTAGGGAGGGGGTTATTTTTTGACCGATTGCCATATTTTTTTTTCATGTCTGTTAAATATAACAAACAGGAAAGTAAAAATATCCAGTCTCTAAAACCGACTACACCAAAATTGCCAGTTTTTCGTATAAGTATTTCCGATAAATGTGGAAGATAATTTTAAAAAAATGATTTTTTTCTGCGAAGTTTTTATGTAAACTTCGAAATTTCCTGTTTTGTAATAGATTTTTTTTAATAATTCGAAAATGGCGCATTAATTTACATAAATGTTTTTGATAAATTCATCCATCCATCCATCATTGCTCCAGTCAAAACATCAAAACCAAATTCATTTCGTGAGCGTGCAGCTGCCGAAACACGGTAATAAAAAATGCGAATACTCGTAGTTCCAAGATATTCACCCATAAATAAATTCCGAATAAAAGGATACTTCGATGATCAATTTGTATTTTCGTCTGTGGACTTCAAGCGCAGTGACGGGAGTCTGTCAATAAGAATCATATTGTGATTTTCAACGAACCTCTCCCATGGTAACCCGACTTTCGTTTTGATTGCCGATCGAATTTCGTTCGATTTTTCTGTAACTAAGTATTAATTAATCATAACAATGACCACGTGTTTCGTGAATGACGTCAAAAATATTTAGATTGCGTTGAATTGCATTTGTTATGCGTATCACCATTCAAAATTGATTATCGTCCAGGTTCAATTTCGTCTATTAGAAAGTGGGCTGATATGAGAGGGACAAAAGATTTTTCTAAAAAGCAACATCCTTTCAGTCGTCCTTGCAATATATGAACAATAATATTAATTACAGAATAGATTAAATAATCACAAACGTTGTTGCTTCTATGCTCTTTACCATTTCTTCTTCGTTGAATAGAGATAATCGCCAACCGATCACGAACAATTTTAAATAATAAAATGCCATAAATTATCATTATAAACTTCAGTCAAAATAATCAATAAAATAATAAAAATAGTGAATAGTGAAACTTTTAGTAGTGTCATCAATCTCTACTTTTTAAAAAAATAGCATCGAGTTTAATATATCGTACAACCATTTTTCTTATAACGAAGAAATCATCTGTTCATATTTTTGGTGAAATGGTTAAATTTGTGGCAACAAAGCACTCCAAATAAGAAATATTCGTCGAAGATTATTTTCTTAATAACTTGAAAGTGTATGATGCGGAAGAGACAACTGCGCTGACAAAACCTCTTGAGTATCCAAAACAATTTCTTCTATTGAACTGTAAGAATCTGGAGAGACCTGACGGCAGCTAGTTTTACCACGAAAAAAATTATTGATTTTTAAAGTTGTAAAGTAATCAATAGAATTTTAATAAATAAAAATACTTTCAATGTTCCCAATCCAAAACTTTTTGTAAAATTTCTTATTATCAGAACATTCACTTGAAATAGCCTTAGGCCTGACCAATTATGAAATTTCAGTTTTTTCAATTCGTTCTTAAAACTAATAATATGCTTTTACACGAAGAAATTTTCTCTTCGTGAGATTTTCTCATTTTCTTTTAATATTTTCAATATTTTTTCAATAATCTGACAAGTCACCAGTTGATAAAATTGTCGAATTTAGCTTTATAGATTATAATGATTTTATGTTTCGAAAATCAGATTCAATGGTTTATTAAGCAAACGTAATTAAGACTACTAATCTTTTACACATAATTCAATAAAATAGCGAGTAACAGGAAAACTGGAGGACAGCTCGTTTATCAACTGGAAGTGATTACGTAAAATTTTCAAGAATTTAGTAAAATATCAAAAAAGTGTCGGATAAAATTTCTCAAGAATTATACATTTCGTGGCGCCATTGTCTTGTCTTTTCAGAAATATACGGCAGGAAAATTAAAACCTGGAAAATCTCCCAAGAGCTTAATCCAATCACAAGGATGAATGCTCCGAGGCAATAAGAAACAAATGGTTCAATTATTGAGACTTAATAAAAGGAAAGTGGACTCTATACAATAAGATCCATGTTCTTATGTTTCCTTGTATCCTCGTTTAAACTAGTGAGGAATCTTGGATCTATTCAACTATTTTGCCAATCTACTTTTAGATCTATAACAATGAATCGGCATTGTTTTTCAAATTAATTAATTCAATATTCAATGATTTCCATATAGAGAAAACAGAGATAATCTTTAATGAAGGATGATCCAATCAAGTTGAACAGATGCACGTCAAGCTTAGAAGAGATAGTGTCTTCACTATCTAGGGATGGGAGTATTATATTTACATAAAGTTTTACAATAGAGTTACGGGATAAAACACTAATTTTTTCATAAACGTTGATTCTTCCTTCATAGGAACTTATCAACTATTATCTAGAGAGAGAAGATATTTGAATTTAGGATTACCTGATGGCCCGAACACGATAAAGCATGTCTTGATGTTTTAATATTTCTTGAATTTATCAATCCTCCTCAACATCCTCCTTAAGTCAAATTTTGTCTTCGTCTAGGAATAGAATTCGTTTCTTAGATCCAAGGTACGACCTTGTGATTAAAATGATTTGTCAATGTGAAAGACGTTTCGATCATATTTTCAATTAATTTCCTATACTGAGTGGCATGTGCCATCTCAGCTGGAATCCCATATTTCCATGACAATGATTTATCAAAATGAGAACTTATTGTTATATAACATTTCTGAGAATTATGATTATGCTCATAGACAACATACCAAAATTTCAATAAGTTCTGTTAAATGTATTTTTCTTATTTTAGGAAATGAACTTTGAACAGCAGTCTAATTTAGAACGTATTTTCAACAAAATTAAAACGGTTAAAATGAAATATTAATTAAAACCTGTGAAAAATTCTAGTTAAAACTCGAGTGATCCTTCTGTTTAAAGTATAAAATTTTTTGATGTAATAAAATAAATTCAATATTTTTATTTCCTTAATTTTAGCAAAAATCACTCTGTTAACTATTTATCACCATGGAAAAACCACAAAGTACTTTGATTAAACAATACTTATTCATTATTCATTTTCCAAATTAATTAGCTAAAATTTAATGCTTGTTGGGCTGAAATTTGAAAAAATTGTACACATAAATTCCTGCTGTCTGTCCTTCCTTAATTTCGAGAATGGAGTTAGATAGATGAAAGACAAGAGTAGATTTGGAAAAGTAATGACAGGAGTCCCCGATATACATGAACTTTTGAATTGAAATAACGTTAATTCCGAAAGTTACGTTATTTTAATTCAAAAGTTTTCCCTAAAAGATGTTAGATGACCGGCACGATTCTATTGTTAAAGGAAAGGTATGATGTAGAAGAGCAAGCCTCTACTATTTTGAGATGGAAAGCATGTACTGTATTTTAAATTTAAATAAATTAAAAATATGATTATTTTTTCACCTCAAATTAGTACTGTACTGTCTTGCCCCTGTACATCATACTATTCCCTTAACAATGGAGTCGTGCCGGTCATCTATCTAACACCTTTAGGGATTGCATCCAATGAAAGATCTAAATATTTTAGGATTATATTCATTATATTCTGACTAGGAGTTTCGAATTCGTTACACTTTTTCGAAATCTAGATTCATGCTTATTTTGAATCGATAACTAACTGGAACAACAGCTGTCAATTGTTTGATGATTTAGAACGGAATTAAAACAACCGAAAGTAAGACTAAAAATATTTTCCTCGTAAAAACACTTTAAAATAATTATTTTTAGAAGGTAACGTTGAAAGTAAATAACTGTTATTGGAAAGTAGTATAAATTAACTCCGAGTCGCAAGTGCATTGCTTGACCCGCTTTTTATCGAAGCCGGTCGAGAGCAGACAGTTAAGCTACTGAACAATAAATAAAATAGTCAAGAGAAGGAAATAAAATAGCAAAGAGGACTTCTATATATAAAATATCAATGACAAAAATAGTTTTATTCTCGTTATTTTTATTAAAATTTGAGTAATTTCTTCCTGAGACAATCGTAATAATTCTTATTTTTATCTTTTTAAAATATAAAACAAAATCCTAAACGTTAGAATGTGTAAATAAAAAAATTAATCTGATTCTTACAATTCATTTACCATAATGATCACATCAAAGCAAAACTTAGAATGAAAATGTATAAAGAAATAATTTTTTTATTCGAGTTTTCTTAAGAATTTTATGTTCATTTAATTTATATAATTAAGATGACGAGTAACTATGCGCAACTGCTTATATTAAGAGCTTTTTATTAATATATTTTAAATTTTAGAACCAATTTTCGGGCTACGAAGGGAACAAAGCTAAAATGTGCTTGGAGTATTACAAAATCAAGAAAAAATTTCTAATAATTAAAAGAGAAATGCTTGAATTTTCCGAAATTTCAAACAATAGAAAACAAAACATCTTTGTTTACGAAGTGAAATAAAATATTTTTTTTGTAGTGATCGAGGATCAGGATCGAGTGGATAAACAGTGGAAATGGTCGTGGGTTCTCATCTGACAACGGGCTGGCCACGGAGTTTTCCACATTTTCGTCACGTGTCTAACGCCTAAAAAAAGGAATCAGTTTTCCATAAAAAATCCTCCCGGAAGGAATCCCTCTGGCAAATCGCCCAAATATTGCCTCATTTCATCAATCCAATCCTCTCATAGATCGTTAAAAGTGTATTTACTAAATTATTGATTTTATTTACTCAATATTTCGTAAATAACTGAAAATTATCAATGTTTTCTATAAAATTATTGCACAAAAACTTATTTATGAGTGATTCCGACACGGATTTCTGACGAATGAGAAAATTGCCTTGGCCATGACGTCCATCGACAATAATTCTCCAATCAAATTTCGAATTTCTTCATGTATGACGTCGACTATGATGTAATATTCGCGTGGCTATCGATTCGCGTCGGATGCAAACGTTACCTTTATTTAATGTCGTACTTAAATGTAATGTTGTACAATTTTTGCAAGTTTCTCGAATTTTAAGTTTGCAATTAAGGTGCAATTAAGTTTGCAATTTTTGCAATTAAGGTGCAGAATTCCAGAATACTTTTTCATTTTTGAATTATTTCTGTTAATAGAAAGATGAATTAATTTACTTTATTTTGCCCTCATAATGCAAACGTCGATACCAGCTTGCTTTGCATTCTATTGGTAATATTATGGTTACGTTTCTATACAATTTTCATATAAAATACTATATACTTCGATGCATGTTTATCAATGCTTTATAAATGAAATTGTTACATCATTTATAAATGTTAAAATTAGAAGAAATGGAAGATAAACAAACTTAAAAATAAACGTTATCCACTCTGGTCGTATCGAGTTGAATAACCTCATTTGTTCTATTCATTCGATCAATGGCGACGACCTTTCAACTTTTTTTTCTATATTTCTTTTCACACTTTCTAGGTAAATTATTACGATAATTTATTAAATTCCTATATTTTCATTAACTGCCAACTGACGTGATACTTTCTGCAACTCGTTTCAATTCTACAATTAAATATTCTTGGTTACGGTAATATTCTGTCAAGAATAATCCTGATGGAAAATTACTCAAAATTACCTAAATAAGAATATTTGCTTTGAATTTATGCGCTGTAAAAATAAACTTTAATGGAGATTAGACACAAGAAATTATTGTTTATAGTGGTAAATATTCTTTAACATAGGACCAATTTTAATTTTTACTTTTCTGGTTGTTTGTATAACATAAGAAAGTATGACGTTTGGATGTTAGTGTGTTTGTGGGGGGTAAAATTTTGTTAACAATTTCAAGCTTAACTTAAGCTTTTGACAAAATTCCTGAAATTTTGTAGCGAGATAAGACTATTAGGAGGATGACGATATTAAATTTTGATAACTAAAGGTTAACAGGTAGGGAGATAAGGAGAGTTCATGTGTCATATGTGTCATAGGGAGACCCCCCGAGTGGTCGAAATTAACGATTTTACTCGTTATTAATTTTCAGGGTAATCTCGTCGTCTACCCTAAAAATTAAGCTTTTTGCCATTTTGTAATAATTAATAATATAAAAAGGTCTTTAAAATAAAATATCATAACAGATGAAGCCACACACAATTCGGCCGGGAAAGTTACACAATTCGTTGCTGGATAATTTAAAATATAAAAAGAAAAACGATTTATTATTAATAGTTTAATCCTAAAGATAAATCTAAAAATAGAGATATACGTAGAAAATATTACAAAAAATAAGAGGGAATTTATGTAATCACTGTATACATTTTTATATTATTTTTGCTATTCGATGACTTTATTATTTCGACGTTTCTATATTTTCATTATTTTTCTATCGAAGAAAAAGTTGTAGATCGATAAAGATACAATAATTCTTTGTCGTATTTCCCTTTGCTCTCCTTAAAGGAAAGTACAGTATAAAGATCTGCTATAAATCGATTCTATCCAAACTGGTGTTGTCCATAGTTCAACTTTTTTTTTGCATTCTATTCCTTCCTTCTTCTTCCTATCAGCTTTCAGTAAAACGAAAAAAATCAAATAAAATAAAGTAAAAAAACCGCTTATTTTTCATTTTTCCATATATTTTGAAATCTACTTTTTATTCGGCTATTTTTAGAACGAAAGAATGAGAAACTCGCTTTGCATTTTTTATTCTAACAAAAAATTTGTGATGTTTTTCTTAATTTATACACGAAACTTTAGGTTTTTCCCTGGGGAAATAGCTGAGATATGCACGAATTTCATTTAAAATATTTATAAACGAAACGGGAAAATTTATCGAATTTTGATGACACAACAAAACGGCGTAACTGATGTGAGTTTTAATTATATTACATGTAATTACGGAGATTATACTGTTGTGAATTAGTTAAATGTGTATCTGAAATTTTTAGTGTATTGCTGATTAAATTAAATGTTGTATAGGCCTATGTTACACATCAGTAAAAGCGGATACTACTAGATTAAGATTTTAAAGAATTAAATATTGAATGTAAAACTGCCAATATTATATTTTCTGTTTTCCAATTGATTGATTTTTTTTATCAATATTTTTAAAAGATTTTCTTTCCCAATTCCTATTTTCTTCATTTAGTAAACTTCTTAATTTGAATAAACTTATAACATTATTATTGAAAACATTAAAAGTTCATTCAATGACTGTAGTATTTTCCGTGTTCAAAAGTTATTCTCATCTTGCAAGAATAATTTTTTTAAAAAATTGACGTAAATACTGTATAGAAGTTTGCTAATTTACTGTTAGAATGTAAGTATTTTATTCTCTAACAAAGCACAAAATTTAGTTTTAAAAATTTGCTTTACTATATATTGCAGTTAATCACTATATAAATGATTACCTACAGTCAATAGAGGATCCAGAATCGTTAGGGGAGCTGCAGAAAGGAAACAATATGCTATGCCTTACATAACTTTTAACTACTTGAAGTAAGGGGATGTAACAATGCCCTATTCACTCTCTAAATCCTCCCCTGTCTATATTAATTTAGTAGTTCTCACTTAAACTGATTTGTAAGTGCCATGAACTGCCAAACACCACTGGTCCACGGACCATAATTTGAGAACTGCTTTAAATTATCTTATTAGACTTATAAATTCCCGCTGTTATCCGTCTGTATGGCTGTTCTTTCTTAATCTCAAGAATGAAGTTAGATAGATGAAAGAGAAGACCAGATATGGTAATCTTAAAGGCAGGAGACTCAGATTAACTATACAAGAACTTCCGGTTTAGACAGGAAGTCACGCTGTTTCAATTTAAACATTTCCCCTGAAAGGAGTTAGATACATGACTAGCATGATTCTATTGCTAACAGGAAAACTATTATGTACAGGGGGCAAGACAGTAATAATTTGAAGGTGGATAGCATATATTTTAAGTTAAATAAATTAAAAGTATGATTAAAAATTGCAGCCTGGCACATTCTTATTAATATTCTCAGAAATTTCAGTATTTTGTATCAGTTTTTTTCCTAATTTCAATTTTATACTGAATAACTATTAATTATTATATTTTCTTAAGAAAATTTGTAAATTTATTTTTTTCTAAATCTTTAGATATTTTAACTAATAATTTTGATTATTATAACGTTTTCTAACCATTATTTAATTTTCTACAACATAATTTTAAACCCATTTTTATTCTAATTTCGCATTTTTCACTCGTAAGTTATCTTTGGCAATTTTTAAGCTTATGTTCCCATTAAAGGCTATATAAACCCTCTTATCCTCTTACTTCCGCTTTCATCACTCTGAATAGTGCTGATCCTCCTATCGAATCTTAATATAATGTAATTGTTCTATTTTCAATAATATCTTGCAATATAGTACAAGTATTAAATAGAAATATGTTTCAGGTACAAGAATACATTTACTTTTTTTTATAATTAAAGTTATATTTATTAATGAATTCTTACATGAATAAATAAATTGCATTTTTTCCTGCTGTAAATTCTGAAAAAATATTTATCAACGCGTCAGTAGTAAACAATATATATATTTTGGAAGAGAAAAAGTAAAAATGTCGAAAAATAACGTGCATTTTATGTAACTGGCATCCATATTTTTATTCACCTGAGAAACATTTTCGTAATAAAAATGTCAGCATGTTTATTTTGAAATGTCAAAACTTTCGACGTTCCTATAAATAAATGTCTTCGAAAAAAAAAGAAATATTTTTGTATCTTGTAGTCGGATTATCGATTAGAAAAATGGAACAAATGCCATATTCAAGAAATTTTTATTCAAAGTTATATTTTCGAAGCATTGTTTTAACTAAACAAATCACATTTGGGTAAATTCCAAAATTTCATTTTAAATTCTTCTTCGTTTAATTGTCTTCGAAATAAATTGTTACATACAAAAACACTTTTGTTTTCGAATTTCTAAATGTTTTCTTCGATGGCGCGTTATCCTATGAACAAAAAAGGCCCCCGCCAATAAAGAGTCACAAACCAGTCTTTTATAAGAAAATAATTCCCTTGAAGAAAGTTGTCTGAAGTCAACACTGTGCGTGAGACTCCCTAATTCAAATTCGCCTGGGCCCCATGTAGCTATAACGCGACACTGGTGTTCTTTTATGTAAGCATTAACATTTAAACGAAACGATAACTAGATGCTGTGTAAGTGTATATGTGCGTTTGTGTGTACAAGTAGTATAAAATAATAAAACATGTGTTATGTTCTATATATAGCTCCGTTTATTCTAGAAATAGAACAAATACTACATGACCAAACATAGATTCTTTAGAATAAATGTTTATTAGTATCCAACGAATCGTAATTTAATACTCGAGTGTTGAAACACGCAAAAATATATGCTTAAGTTGTTTTTAATACTTTTGGGAAAGGTACGACCACGTTAAAAATTTAATATCTGTTGCTGTCGGATTTTCGTCAAAATGCCATATTTATGTAAAAGCGCCGAACTAAAACAATTTTTAAATCAATTTGTTTTATAGTCCACAAAGGATAAACGATTGTTTCCCATCCCGGTAAGCATATTCTACATTGTCGAATAGATCGATGCCAATGTTACCTTTCGCAAGCTGTTAGGTCTTCATTCTTAGATTTATACACAAATATCTACGAAAAGTTGAATTTTATAGTTTTTAAAGTTATATTTTAAAGAAAGTTCGACATATAAATATATACTTTTTGACCTGAATATAAAGCTTTTATCAATTATTCTTCACTTGCACTCAATTCTTCGATATAAGTAGATTAAAATTAAAATTTGTTACTTTTTCTATATAAGTTACGTTCGAATAGTTTTAAAATAAATTATAAATTATATAGGATATTTTTTAATTAATGTAAATTATTTTATTAGCATAAAACTTAATTATAGTCCTAGACATTGCAGTCAGAGTTGCATTTGTACCATTGTACGTGTGTAATTACTTGCAGCCTGGTATGAATATTTTCTCTTATAAATTTTTAAGTACACTCTTATTATATTAATAAAAAATTAAAATTAATATTTATAATCCACGTCGTAGTTAAAATAATTAAATTTTCCTAGAAGATATTTGATTAAGTGTAATAAAAAACAATATTTTGTCTGGATCTTTTTTTTCGTCCTCTACTTAAATAAATTTTTTATAAATTTAAAATTAATGATATAGAAATGATAATGAATAATAATAAAATATAAAAGATTTTATTTAAAAAAAATTAAACAGTAATTATAAAAGCGTTTCTGCTTTTATAAATTTAGGTCACTAAATAAGTCAAGTGCATCCTTTACGTCACATTTGGAAATTGTTCAAAAGTCACAGATAAAGCTTTTATTTTTTTAAAATCTTTATTGGCTTAACATTAGAAATAAAGAATAAAGAAAAAGCTTTCATTCTTTCCTGTATACTTTTAAACGTTTATATCAAATAAAAAAAACCAGTCGATACAATATCACCAATTTAGATTTTATATAAAAGTTAGTGTTTTTTAGTACCTGTTAATTTAAATATATCTAATTTTTTTACAAATTTTATGTAAAATGTCGAGATTATATTTATAAATATAGTATATTATCGGATGATATTTAAAGTATTACTTCTCAAAATCGTCTGGAGAGATATTTATAAGCCAAAATACAAGTAAATTTGGTTTAGTAACGATTCAAAACATACAGAAGATTCAAATAAAATAATACAGAAACGCGCCACTACGGCACTTTTTGCGCTGCAAGCAGGTAAAAACAATTTCATTCCACATGG
This sequence comes from Centruroides sculpturatus, assembly GCF_000671375.1. Lineage (NCBI taxonomy): Eukaryota > Metazoa > Arthropoda > Arachnida > Scorpiones > Buthidae > Centruroides > Centruroides sculpturatus. The sequence goes on from NW_019385194.1 coordinate 186,219, forward strand.
AAGACATGTTGCGAATTTGCAGCCTTGAAAGACAATATCACATTGCATGTAAGAGCACCAGTGGATCAATTATAGTCGGTCGTTGAACAGGTTTATTCATCTCTTTCAGGTTTTATGAGGACCACATTGAGCAATATCCCCTGAATTAATAAGGTATGTATGAAATATATGAGTCATATACAAATAAAATAATTGAGTGCTTGCAGCACCAAAGGTGCTACAGTGGTTAGTTTTGATACTCATCTATATTATGGAAATGTTTTTAGCATGTCCTGAAATCTCATCATATCAATTTTTATTGCTTTAGACTGCTAAACACCTCTACATAACGTTTAACAGAGGTATTTTAATTACTATAGTATAACAACTAATTTACTCATTAGAGTATTTTCAAACGTTTTACTTATTTTTCAACTAAAGTTATATAAATTCACAATTAATATGTTTCAGGTACAAGAATACATTTACTTTTTTTTATAATTAAAGTTATATTTATTAATGAATTCTTACATGAATAAATAAATTGCATTTTTTCCTGCTGTAAATTCTGAAAAAATATTTATCAACGCGTCAGTAGTAAACAATATATATATTTTGGAAGAGAAAAAGTAAAAATGTCGAAAAATAACGTGCATTTTATGTAACTGGCATCCATATTTTTATTCACCTGAGAAACATTTTCGTAATAAAAATGTCAGCATGTTTATTTTGAAATGTCAAAACTTTCGACGTTCCTATAAATAAATGTCTTCGAAAAAAAAAGAAATATTTTTGTATCTTGTAGTCGGATTATCGATTAGAAAAATGGAACAAATGCCATATTCAAGAAATTTTTATTCAAAGTTATATTTTCGAAGCATTGTTTTAACTAAACAAATCACATTTGGGTAAATTCCAAAATTTCATTTTAAATTCTTCTTCGTTTAATTGTCTTCGAAATAAATTGTTACATACAAAAACACTTTTGTTTTCGAATTTCTAAATGTTTTCTTCGATGGCGCGTTATCCTATGAACAAAAAAGGCCCCCGCCAATAAAGAGTCACAAACCAGTCTTTTATAAGAAAATAATTCCCTTGAAGAAAGTTGTCTGAAGTCAACACTGTGCGTGAGACTCCCTAATTCAAATTCGCCTGGGCCCCATGTANGAAATATAATAATAATAATGATAATGATGCTGGTACATATATATGAGGTATTTTTTCGTATCTTTTCAGCCTGTGGGCACTAAGACGGTTTTTTCCATACTCTTCATGAGTTTGACTACACCTAGTGGTGAGGGAAGAAGTATCCCGAATATTTAGGACCTCTTCCTCACCACCCGGTCGCTCACGAAAAATTTCTGTGGGTTGCTTGCTCGGTTCAATCTCGGATTCCCCAGAGATAAGCTAGCGCCTTAACAGCCTCTGCTATCGGTTATCAGACCGTATATTTATTCTAAAAGATCATAAAAATCATACTTTTTAATCTATTTCCAACGTATACTGGAAGAAAACTATTTTAAAATAAATGGGCTTTCGTGTGTTCAATATATTTCTGTTCAGCCACCAGACAAAGCCACAGAACACTGACTGATAGTTCGTCATGGGTTCGTACCTCGTCATCGATGGTTAGGTAGAGTTTTGCGGATTTTCTTCACGTTTTAACGCCTAAATAGGAGCCAGTTTTCCATTAAAATTCTCCCGAAAGGTTACCCCCTCGAGAGATAACCCGCGAATTGGGGTGCCACATACAAACAATAACAATTCATTTCTGTTGGTGTCAATCAATAGATTATAGATTTTGTGTCTAACGGCTAAAACTTTTTGAAGCGAATATGCAATTAATATTTTAGATTCAATTTTTACTTTACATTTTCGTTTCTTAAGCTCTCGTGCGCTACGAACGTTATCGTCAGTTTCTCTTGTCTGCAGGGAAATATCTTTCTATTTAAAATGATTATATATGTCATGTAATAAATGTGTAGTGTAATAACAATAAAAAAATCTAAGTAACTGCCAAGATTAAATTTTTTTTTTCGGTTTAAGATCGTGAAAAGTTTTCAAAAACTAGTAACTCATTAACGTCAAACGAACTTTGTTTACATGTTTACATATGCATTAAAGTTTTTAGTTGCCAAATTGACATAAAATAAAACTTCTTTTTTAAAATAGAGATTCATTTTATAATTTAAAAAAATTATTATTTTTCTAATTTAAAATTTTTAAAATGCATGAAATCATAAACATCGTTATAATAAATATTATATAGATGAATATTTCTCTAATTCTTCGCATATAAGGACTGAAAAATGGCTATAAAGCAAATTGATATATATATTTTATGCAATAAATAATTTTTTAATATATTTTTACGGATATTTTAAAATAATATACTGTTTCTTCAGGAAATTTCGCTACAGGAAGTTGAAGTTTATGTATGTATTTGTTTAAGCTTAATTTAAATAAATTGGATTAAATATTATGTTTATTTTTGCGTTAACAATAAATTGAACATTATTAGAATTATTATACGAACATTTTCTAACAAATTTATGAATCTTTTCTTCCGGCCAAACGGGAGAAAGATCAAATATTTTGTTAAAATTAGATGTTACCAAATTATATTTTCTCCTTAGATAAGTTTAGTAATTATTAAATCAAATAAAAATATTTTGTCATGGCCAAATTTATATATAAGAATCAAAGGTAAGATTCATTAAAAAAAATAAGATATGTAAATTAGATAATAAATATTAAAATTTTCAAAAAATAAAATTCACAAGAAAATTTTTTTTTCAATTAAAATAAGTAAATATTTATCATAAAATTTTATCTCATGAATTTTTCCTTAAATTTGAAAAATATGATAATTCGAAATCTTTGAATAGTTCACTACCTCTATTAAAATATTAAATTTAATTTTTCTCATCTTTCTCCCATTAACTGATATTATTAAATTATAAATTACTTAAAGTGAAAACATTCGAGGCAAAATGATTAATTTTTTTTCAAAAAATTGTTTATCATCGATAATTTATTTATTTGAAAAGATCGTTTAAATGTCACAACGGTAGCTTCCTGTAGCAATACCTTGTACTATAGTTATGTTCTTAAGAGAATGCCATCGATATTGTACTGTTACAAAGTTTCTAATAGTTTTGTATCCTTCCTAATTACATCGAAATAATAATGATTTTTGTGATATTTCATATCAATACGTTGTCTTAAATATTTCATATAAATATATTTTTACATTAACATTATTTATGATTACAGAAAATATTATAACTGAAGAAATAGTTCGTAAACGATAACTTAACATGAGAAAAATGTGTTTAGATAATTCGACAAAAAGAGAGTTATAGACAAAGATACACAGAGATAGATAAAGAGAGAGAAAGAGAAAGAGAAAAAAAGAAAAAGAGAGAGAGTAGAGAGAAAAAAATAAAAGATAAAGCGAGATAGGGCAATAGAGAAAGAGAGAGAAAGAGAAAGAGGGAGAGAGAAAGAATGAGAGAAAGAGAAAGAAAACAAAAGATAGAGAGAGAGAATGAGAGAGATGATAATGATAAAGACATTTTAAAATCTTTTACTTGTTATTGTAATTGTAAAAGTATAAGAAATAATAGAGAGGAATTCATTAAGAAATGTCCATCCGACAATGACGCAGAGGAAAATTTATTTAATAATTATATACTTCCAAATAACCTTTAGTATAGAAATTGCAAAAACTAAATTAATTAAACTGTCTGCGCGTTTCAGGTAAAATATTATTATACTTAAAACATATATTCTTTAAACGCCGAAATAATGTCATGATCTATAAAAGTATAATGATATATGGTTGGGAAGTAGAAATAAGACACGGTTTAATGAGTCTTTTGTGACCGGTATAAGGTCGACCGAGTCTAAATTGCATCGAAATTTTATGTCGTAAAATTAAGATTACATTTGTTAAACGAATAGTTTTAAGGAAAAGAAATTTATATAGTTATAGAATGGCAGAGATGAAATTTGGATCTTAAAATAAATCAGATTAATGTACATTACATTTAATGTTATTAACTAAACTGATATATATATATATATTAAATTTTATATAAGAGTACAGAAATATTATAAAAATTCGAAATTTGCATAAAATTACCAAGAATTGATTACAAAAATTATCCTGAGAAAATGTTAAGCAATAAGAATTTCCAATAAGAGTTAATGGTAATTTTAATTGTGCCAGTAGTAAAAAATAATAATATTGGCGTACATATTTGTTTATCATCGATTATCAATTGTAATAAAATATTCTGTAACCTAAATTAATTTTAAAAATAGGTTTATAAATCACGATAATGAATATCGTCGTTAACTTCTTAATCTTATCTGCTGACCCACATTTTTATAACCTTAACGTGTTTAAAGACCGTTTCGTGCTCGTGTATAATTTCCAAATTTGTGTTTTGAATACGACACGTCATAAAAAATAATATATATGATGATAATTAATTTTTTAACGCAATCTGTAAAACCTTCATCGATATTATAAAGAAAAAACTCCAAGGAAAGAGTTGCGTAACTTTCCCGGCAAAAATTTGAAAATTGTCTGTTATGGTATTTTATTAAAAAAACTTTTTATATTATTAAAATGAAACGAGTTTTATAAACAAGAATAAATAAATAAGAATAAATGAAAAGAGTTTTATAAACAGTTTATAGAAACGAGTTTTATAAACAATTGTAAATGCTAATAACGAGTAAAATCTTCATTAAGTTCGACCCCACTCGAAATATAGTGTGACACATAACTCCTTTCTCTATCTTCCAGTCCCTCGACTATTAGCCACTAAAATTTAATAGCATCAATCTTCCTAATACATAAACTTCCCTGTAAAATTTCAGAAATTTTCGACAAAAGGCACAGAGTTATTCAGCTTGAAATTGGCTTAACAAAATCGTGCCCCCACTTACACTGACATCCATATATACAGAAAAAATCCCCAAATTTTTTACATTTCTCGATGTTTCAAGATCGAGAGTCAAAAAATGTAAAAATCTGGAGGGAGAGGCATTTTTTGACCGACTGTCATTTTTCCCTCTGTTATATATAACAACCTGGAAAGTATAAATGAACTCGAATGCAATTTTAATAAAATAAGATAAAGTGGAATTAAATTAGGAATGATTTAAATATTAAGCCTAATTATAAACTTTATTTAGAATAAATATTATAAAAATATATTAAATAATCTAAATAACTTAATTGTGTATTAAAATTATAATGATTTTATTCTAATTATTATGTAATCATAAATACGAAATTAGATATTAATTAATAAATTTTCAAACAATTTAATATTGCTAAGGTTCAATTTTCTAAATGTGTTATTATTACGCTTTCTTGATATATTTACTCAACATGTAAAAAATATTCTTGTATAAAATCTAAAGTCAATATAGCCTACATATACCGGTATATAACACAGTTATGCAGATTTAAATAAATTTTATAATGCAAAATAGGAAATCAAATTTATTTAAATTAAATTAAATAGACTGAAAACTAGCAAATTTGTAAAATCTATATTTGAAATTTAATACTCGACTTTAACCGATGTATTCAGTCGTGTGCGCAAAGAGATTCAACATAAATCGGGAGTTAAATTAATTGTTATAGTTAATCACGAATAATTTATTAGCTTTACGATTATTGTTTAATCTCATTCTATTTCCCAATTAGTAATGCACCTTTATAAAATTTTCACGCTATACTTTTTTTATTCCTGTATTTGGAATGGATTAATGAGATAAGGCTTCCTCGGCACATGGACGATATGCCGAGGAAGGGTACTCCCCGGAAGGACTTTCTATGAAAAATTGGTCTCATTTAAGTGTTACCAACTCCATGTATCCATAATCCCATTGGCGCGACTCGAATTCGCAACTATCTGAACCAATTACAGATGTTCAGTGGTTTCTATGGAAAATTGAGCCTTATTGATGTATTAATATGCGAAGCAAATTAAGAAAAGTCCACGTATCCAGTTATTGGTGACACTCGAATCCTCAATCAATTACTCGGTTACTAGTAAGCACCACCGCCGTACTTATTAAGGAGTAGATTTTACTAGCGTAAATAACTTATATGTTGATAAATATTATTAGTTATGTTATACTCGTGGGTAAGTAATTATATATGTTAGTAATATAAACGTTTGTTTACATAATATAAATCATACTACAAATACAGCATCATTGCGCATTATGTAGCCTTTTATTTACTTAAATAACAAAATTAAATTTAAAGACATTTAAAATATAATCATATTAGCTAAAATTCTATACTTGTTCTTTATTTTAAAATTTTATATCATAATTTTAATCCGGAATTAATGCATTATAAATATTATCTTGATTAATGTATGTTCTAANTATGTAATCATTAACATTTAAACGAAACGATAACTAGATGCTGTGTAAGTGTATATGTGCGTTTGTGTGTACAAGTCGTATAAAATAATAAAACATGTGTTATGTTCTATATATAGCTCCGTTTATTCTAGAAATAGAACAAATACTACATGACCAAACATAGATTCTTTAGAATAAATGTTTATTAGTATCCAACGAATCGTAATTTAATACTCGAGTGTTGAAATACGCAAAAATATATGCTTAAGTTGTTTTTAATACTTTTGGGAAAGGTACGACCACGTTAAAAATTTAATATCTGTTGCTGTCGGATTTTCGTCAAAATGCCATATTTATGTAAAAGCGCCGAACTAAAACAATTTTTAAATCAATTTGTTTTATAGTCCACAAAGGATAAACGATTGTTTCCCATCCCGGTAAGCATATTCTACATTGTCGAATAGATCGATGCCAATGTTACCTTTCGCAAGCTGTTAGGTCTTCATTCTTAGATTTATACACAAATATCTACGAAAAGTTGAATTTTATAGTTTTTAAAGTTATATTTATTAATGAATTCTTACATGAATAAATAAATTGCATTTTTTCCTGCTGTAAATTCTGAAAAAATATTTATCAACGCGTCAGTAGTAAACAATATATATATTTTGGAAGAGAAAAAGTAAAAATGTCGAAAAATAACGTGCATTTTATGTAACTGGCATCCATATTTTTATTCACCTGAGAAACATTTTCGTAATAAAAATGTCAGCATGTTTATTTTGAAATGTCAAAACTTTCGACGTTCCTATAAATAAATGTCTTCGAAAAAAAAAGAAATATTTTTGTATCTTGTAGTCGGATTATCGATTAGAAAAATGGAACAAATGCCATATTCAAGAAATTTTTATTCAAAGTTATATTTTCGAAGCATTGTTTTAACTAAACAAATCACATTTGGGTAAATTCCAAAATTTCATTTTAAATTCTTCTTCGTTTAATTGTCTTCGAAATAAATTGTTACATACAAAAACACTTTTGTTTTCGAATTTCTAAATGTTTTCTTCGATGGCGCGTTATCCTATGAACAAAAAAGGCCCCCGCCAATAAAGAGTCACAAACCAGTCTTTTATAAGAAAATAATTCCCTTGAAGAAAGTTGTCTGAAGAAAGTTGTCTGAAGTCAACACTGTGCGTGAGACTCCCTAATTCAAATTCGCCTGGGCCCCATGTAGCTATAACGCGACACTGGTGTTCTTTTATGTAAGCATTAACATTTAAACGAAACGACAACTAGATTATACACGAAACTTTAGGTTTTTCCCTGGGGAAATAGCTGAGATATGCACGAATTTCATTTAAAATATTTATAAACGAAACGGGAAAATTTATCGAATTTTGATGACACAACAAAACGGCGTAACTGATGTGAGTTTTAATTATATTACATGTAATTACGGAGATTATACTGTTGTGAATTAGTTAAATGTGTATCTGAAATTTTTAGTGTATTGCTGATTAAATTAAATGTTGTATAGGCCTATGTTACACATCAGTAAAAGCGGATACTACTAGATTAAGATTTTAAAGAATTAAATATTGAATGTAAAACTGCCAATATTATATTTTCTGTTTTCCAATTGATTGATTTTTTTATCAATATTTTTAAAAGATTTTCTTTCCCAATTCCTATTTTCTTCATTTAGTAAACTTCTTAATTTGAATAAACTTATAACATTATTATTGAAAACATTAAAAGTTCATTCAATGACTGTAGTATTTTCCGTGTTCAAAAGTTATTCTCGTCTTGCAAGAATAATTTTTTTTAAAAATTGACGTAAATACTGTATAGAAGTTTGCTAATTTACTGTTAGAATGTAAGTATTTTATTCTCTAACAAAGCACAAAATTTAGTTTTAAAAATTTGCTTTACTATATATTGCAGTTAATCACTATATAAATGATTACCTACAGTCAATAGAGGATCCAGAATCGTTAGGGGAGCTGCAGAAAGGAAACAATATGCTATGCCTTACATAACTTTTAACTACTTGAAGTAAGGGGATGTAACAATGCCCTATTCACTCTCTAAATCCTCCCCTGTCTATATTAATTTAGTAGTTCTCACTTAAACTGATTTGTAAGTGCCATGAACTGCCAAACACCACTGGTCCACGGACCATAATTTGAGAACTGCTTTAAATTATCTTATTAGACTTATAAATTCCCGCTGTTATCCGTCTGTATGGCTGTTCTTTCTTAATCTCAAGAATGAAGTTAGATAGATGAAAGAGAAGACCAGATATGGTAATCTTAAAGGCAGGAGACTCAGATTAACTATACAAGAACTTCCGGTTTAGACAGGAAGTCACGCTGTTTCAATTTAAACATTTCCCCTGAAAGGAGTTAGATACATGACTAGCATGATTCTATTGCTAACAGGAAAACTATTATGTACAGGGGGCAAGACAGTAATAATTTGAAGGTGGATAGCATATATTTTAAGTTAAATAAATTAAAAGTATGATTAAAAATTGCAGCCTGGCACATTCTTATTAATATTCTCAGAAATTTCAGTATTTTGTATCAGTTTTTTTCCTAATTTCAATTTTATACTGAATAACTATTAATTATTATATTTTCTTAAGAAAATTTGTAAATTTATTTTTTTCTAAATCTTTAGATATTTTAACTAATAATTTTGATTATTATAACGTTTTCTAACCATTATTTAATTTTCTACAACATAATTTTAAACCCATTTTTATTCTAATTTCGCATTTTTCACTCGTAAGTTATCTTTGGCAATTTTTAAGCTTATGTTCCCATTAAAGGCTATATAAACCCTCTTATCCTCTTACTTCCGCTTTCATCACTCTGAATAGTGCTGATCCTCCTATCGAATCTTAATATAATGTAATTGTTCTATTTTCAATAATATCTTGCAATATAGTACAAGTATTAAATAGAAATATGTTTCAGGTACAAGAATACATTTACTTTTTTTTATAATTAAAGTTATATTTATTAATGAATTCTTACATGAATAAATAAATTGCATTTTTTCCTGCTGTAAATTCTGAAAAAATATTTATCAACGCGTCAGTAGTAAACAATATATATATTTTGGAAGAGAAAAAGTAAAAATGTCGAAAAATAACGTGCATTTTATGTAACTGGCATCCATATTTTTATTCACCTGAGAAACATTTTCGTAATAAAAATGTCAGCATGTTTATTTTGAAATGTCAAAACTTTCGACGTTCCTATAAATAAATGTCTTCGAAAAAAAAAGAAATATTTTTGTATCTTGTAGTCGGATTATCGATTAGAAAAATGGAACAAATGCCATATTCAAGAAATTTTTATTCAAAGTTATATTTTCGAAGCATTGTTTTAACTAAACAAATCACATTTGGGTAAATTCCAAAATTTCATTTTAAATTCTTCTTCGTTTAATTGTCTTCGAAATAAATTGTTACATACAAAAACACTTTTGTTTTCGAATTTCTAAATGTTTTCTTCGATGGCGCGTTATCCTATGAACAAAAAAGGCCCCCGCCAATAAAGAGTCACAAACCAGTCTTTTATAAGAAAATAATTCCCTTGAAGAAAGTTGTCTGAAGTCAACACTGTGCGTGAGACTCCCTAATTCAAATTCGCCTGGGCCCCATGTAGCTATAACGCGACACTGGTGTTCTTTTATGTAAGCATTAACATTTAANTAAAGTGAAAACATTCGAGGCAAAATGATTAATTTTTTTTCAAAAAATTGTTTATCATCGATAATTTATTTATTTGAAAAGATCGTTTAAATGTCACAACGGTAGCTTCCTGTAGCAATACCTTGTACTATAGTTATGTTCTTAAGAGAATGCCATCGATATTGTACTGTTACAAAGTTTCTAATAGTTTTGTATCCTTCCTAATTACATCGAAATAATAATGATTTTTGTGATATTTCATATCAATACGTTGTCTTAAATATTTCATATAAATATATTTTTACATTAACATTATTTATGATTACAGAAAATATTATAACTGAAGAAATAGTTCGTAAACGATAACTTAACATGAGAAAAATGTGTTTAGATAATTCGACAAAAAGAGAGTTATAGACAAAGATACACAGAGATAGATAAAGAGAGAGAAAGAGAAAGAGAAAGAAAGAAAAAGAGAGAGAGTAGAGAGAAAAAAATAAAAGATAAAGCGAGATAGGGCGATAGAGAAAGAGAGAGAAAGAGAAAGAGGGAGAGAGAAAGAATGAGAGAAAGAGAAAGAAAACAAAAGATAGAGAGAGAGAATGAGAGAGATGATAATGATAAAGACATTTTAAAATCTTTTACTTGTTATTGTAATTGTAAAAGTATAAGGAATAATAGAGAGGAATTCATTAAGAAATGTCCATCCGACAATGACGCAGAGGAAAATTTATTTAATAATTATATACTTCCAAATAACCTTTAGTATAGAAATTGCAAAAACTAAATTAATTAAACTGTCTGCGCGTTTCAGGTAAAATATTATTATACTTAAAACATATATTCTTTAAACGCCGAAATAATGTCATGATCTATAAAAGTATAATGATATATGGTTGGGAAGTAGAAATAAGACACGGTTTAATGAGTCTTTTGTGACCGGTATAAGGTCGACCGAGTCTAAATTGCATCGAAATTTTATGTCGTAAAATTAAGATTACATTTGTTAAACGAATAGTTTTAAGGAAAAGAAATTTATATAGTTATAGAATGGCAGAGATGAAATTTGGATCTTAAAATAAATCAGATTAATGTACATTACATTTAATGTTATTAACTAAACTGATATATATATATATATTAAATTTTATATAAGAGTACAGAAATATTATAAAAATTCGAAATTTGCATAAAATTACCAAGAATTGATTACAAAAATTATCCTGAGAAAATGTTAAGCAATAAGAATTTCCAATAAGAGTTAATGGTAATTTTAATTGTGCCAGTAGTAAAAAATAATAATATTGGCGTACATATTTGTTTATCATCGATTATCAATTGTAATAAAATATTCTGTAACCTAAATTAATTTTAAAAATAGGTTTATAAATCACGATAATGAATATCGTCGTTAACTTCTTAATCTTATCTGCTGACCCACATTTTTATAACCTTAACGTGTTTAAAGACCGTTTCGTGCTCGTGTATAATTTCCAAATTTGTGTTTTGAATACGACACGTCATAAAAAATAATATATATGATGATAATTAATTTTTTAACGCAATCTGTAAAACCTTCATCGATATTATAAAGAAAAAACTCCAAGGAAAGAGTTGCGTAACTTTCCCGGCAAAAATTTGAAAATTGTCTGTTATGGTATTTTATTAAAAAAACTTTTTATATTATTAAAATGGCAAGAAGCTTATAGAAACGAGTTTTATAAACAATTGTAAATGCTAATAACGAGTAAAATCTTCATTAAGTTCGACCCCACTCGAAATATAGTGTGACACATAACTCCTTTCTCTATCTTCCAGTCCCTCGACTATTAGCCACTAAAATTTAATAGCATCAATCTTCCTAATACATAAACTTCCCTGTAAAATTTCAGAAATTTTCGACAAAAGGCACAGAGTTATTCAGCTTGAAATTGGCTTAACAAAATCGTGCCCCCACTTACACTGACATCCATATATACAGAAAAAATCCCCAAATTTTTTACATTTCTCGATGTTTCAAGATCGAGAGTCAAAAAATGTAAAAATCTGGAGGGAGAGGCATTTTTTGACCGACTGTCATTTTTCCCTCTGTTATATATAACAACCTGGAAAGTATAAATGAACTCGAATGCAATTTTAATAAAATAAGATAAAGTGGAATTAAATTAGGAATGATTTAAATATTAAGCCTAATTATAAACTTTATTTAGAATAAATATTATAAAAATATATTAAATAATCTAAATAACTTAATTGTGTATTAAAATTATAATGATTTTATTCTAATTATTATGTAATCATAAATACGAAATTAGATATTAATTAATAAATTTTCAAACAATTTAATATTGCTAAGGTTCAATTTTCTAAATGTGTTATTATTACGCTTTCTTGATATATTTACTCAACATGTAAAAAATATTCTTGTATAAAATCTAAAGTCAATATAGCCTACATATACCGGTATATAACACAGTTATGCAGATTTAAATAAATTTTATAATGCAAAATAGGAAATCAAATTTATTTAAATTAAATTAAATAGACTGAAAACTAGCAAATTTGTAAAATCTATATTTGAAATTTAATACTCGACTTTAACCGATGTATTCAGTCGTGTGCGCAAAGAGATTCAACATAAATCGGGAGTTAAATTAATTGTTATAGTTAATCACGAATAATTTATTAGCTTTACGATTATTGTTTAATCTCATTCTATTTCCCAATTAGTAATGCACCTTTATAAAATTTTCACGCTATACTTTTTTTATTCCTGTATTTGGAATGGATTAATGAGATAAGGCTTCCTCGGCACATGGACGATATGCCGAGGAAGGGTACTCCCCGGAAGGACTTTCTATGAAAAATTGGTCTCATTTAAGTGTTACCAACTCCATGTATCCATAATCCCATTGGCGCGACTCGAATTCGCAACTATCTGAACCAATTACAGATGTTCAGTGGTTTCTATGGAAAATTGAGCCTTATTGATGTATTAATATGCGAAGCAAATTAAGAAAAGTCCACGTATCCAGTTATTGGTGACACTCGAATCCTCAATCAATTACTCGGTTACTAGTAAGCACCACCGCCGTACTTATTAAGGAGTAGATTTTACTAGCGTAAATAACTTATATGTTGATAAATATTATTAGTTATGTTATACTCGTGGGTAAGTAATTATATATGTTAGTAATATAAACGTTTGTTTACATAATATAAATCATACTACAAATACAGCATCATTGCGCATTATGTAGCCTTTTATTTACTTAAATAACAAAATTAAATTTAAAGACATTTAAAATATAATCATATTAGCTAAAATTCTATACTTGTTCTTTATTTTAAAATTTTATATCATAATTTTAATCCGGAATTAATGCATTATAAATATTATCTTGATTAATGTATGTTCTAAGATAAAGATTATTAATTTCCAGCTTAAAGTTTAAATTAATAGAACATATTAATCTTAATTCGTAATTAAACATTTCAAAATCGACTAAAAAATTGTAAATGATGCAATTAATACAAAAATTATAAAAAAAATTTTCTTATAGTTTTTAAGTTTGTAAATTAATAACAAATTTAATAGAATATCAATAACATCCTCGCTAATTAAAGTATCAACTCTATGACTAAAAACTAAATTTAAACATTTAATATAAGAATATTAACAAGATCCCTTCTAAACTTTTTATCAATTTAATACCTTTTTTTTTATAAATAACATGCCTTGTAATTTATTAGATTCGGTAGCCATTTGTCATCTTAAAGTATTGGTGTACTTGGCACATCGAAAGATTAAAAGTGTGATTTAAACATATAAAAAATGCACGAAGATAAGAAAATGACGTTTTCCAGACACTAACTACGATCTTCTTATCAACAAACAAGTCGACAGAAAGGTAGGCTGACACTTTAAAATATTAACTCATCTACTTATGAAAAATTGACGACTGTCATTAGATGTTTATATTATTTGGTGGCACGTACAGTACTGTACGAGTTTTTTCATCGTAGAGACTTCAAACAATTCTGATAAGTTTTTATTCACATTAATAAACAACGTTAGAACACGGAAAATTTATTTATTTGTAAAAATTTCCATCTATATTTTGTCGCTATCGATCATTATACATTTGGTAAATTGGAAAGTGTCCACTAGAATTTATACGTAAGCATAATATTTAATGTAATATTCTAACTGGTTCGGTGCAACATCAAAGTACACAGATCAATATGTATATATATATATTTTTTCATAAGTTTTATTTACAAAACTTACTTCTTTAATAATATTAAGTTTTGTACATTAGCATAGCAATTTTTAAAATTATTTCCTCGACAATCCCATTACAAATACCGAATTAACTTTGAAATAATCTTTAAAAACTCTATTAAATTTATACGCAAAGATAATTTTAACTCAATTATCCGAACGTATAAATATTTTTATTGCCATTCAATTTTACGGTAGAGAACGGGAGAGAGTGGATAAAACAAGACCTGTTGGCAAAAAGTATAATCTACTTTCTTTTGTTATTTCAATGCAAATCGAGTCAGAAAATTATAAAAAAAAAATAATAAATGTTTCGTGTAACATAACACGTTACCATAGTAACGTGCGCAATGCAGATTGCTAAATGTTTTGGGTCACGGTATGTGAACAGTTTCCATTATCCACCGAGACTGGATGAAGTTCGAAGCTAAGGCAATTGATTGTAAAAATGTGCATCTGGTGGCTCGGAAAACACACTTCATAAATATGAAAGATTTAAAACTTTTTTCTTGTTTACATAAATTTTCTAACAACAAAGTTCGGAAATATTCTTCATTCTATATTCATTATTATTGACGGTTCTAAAATATTTTTACGGGCTTACACAAAATTTCGTACATCATGCCTTACGCTCTGACATTCTTATAGGCCTACGTATTGCGTATTTAAATTATCTCCGAGGGCATATTTTACTCTCCAGAAATTCATAAAGTATGTTGATTTTAAATTGAATGTAAAATACAGCAATCTATCGAACAGAAATGTGAAATTTCACTTATACGAAAGATTCGGAACGAATTCTGCGTGTTTAGAATTAATAATATTGTAGAATAAATTTATATTTTATTTCTTTATTTTTGTATCTAAAAGTCTTCTATTGATGTGTTTTTGATGGAAACCGAATAAAAAGATAGGAGAAAACCTTTGGTATCGATTTTTTCGAGGAAGTTCAACTTTACTTCGATCGTGAACAAGCTGAAGTTCGTGACAACTCGTCTCTCTAGAGATGAGTTGTCACGAACTTCGACAACAGCCAAGGCAACAGAACAGAATTCTCGTCGCAAATGTCACATATCAAATATTCGCAGAACTATTTATATATATTCATAAATAACGTTTTATGACAATGATTAAAAAAAATTAAATAGAAAGTTAGATCATTCTTTCGATTGTTACGAAACTTGAAATTCGCGAGATAAATTCTACGTAAGAATAATTTTCTACATTTTTTTTTAATTTTGCCATAAAATTCTCTAAATTAAATATATAAAAAGTATGTAGACTTGTAGCACATGAATATTTAATGAAAATTGATTTGGCATTTTACGTGGTCAATAACTTCCGTGAAGACAATCGCATTGTTAATATGTAATATTAAATTATCGAATGATTGACGTTTTCCATAGTAAATGTGACATTCTCTTTAATTAAATAATCAATTAATTATTTCATAATTATATATTTTAATTGAATAATTTTCGCGCATTTTACAAATTTATAAAAAATTCTGCTTTGAAAAAAAAAAGAAAAATCTTCAACAAATTATTTAGATTCTATCAAATGCCACATTTTTATTTAATTATTTTTCACCGAAAAAATTCGTATGAATATTTATTTAAAATAAAATGAGAAAAATAAATTAACTTTATAATAAAAATATCGCATTTATTCTCGATTTTTATATTATTAATGTTTAAAAAATGACAAAGGATTTCTTTATATATTGCAATTTGATTCGAAAAAATTGTTATTAATATAAAAAATTTTTCCAATCTTAATCTAATAAAATTGTATACATTTTAAACTAAATTAAATTTATAAACGTGTAATTTAATCCTAGGAACGGTAAAAATATATTCTAAAGTCACCTTGAAATATTAATCGAAGATTTTTAAAGATTTTTCAATCCAGACATCGCATGATGATGATATTACCATTAGTTTTATCATGGCAATATTTTTTACTGAATATAAAAGTATTAATATTTATTTATTTATTAGACAAACCTTTTATACAATCTCCAGTTGGTGATTCGATACTATGCAGATCTCTACAAGTACATCGATGCGTTTCCAAATCGCAAACAAGTAATTCTAAGTTGTTGCAGTCTTCGTCTGTGCTACAAGTAGTTGGATTTCCCGGAGTTTCTGCAAAAGAATTTAATTTCGTTACACGGAAAAAGCCAACAATACCTTTATAAATATTATAATAAAAGACATTTAAATTTATTTTAATATTATTAAAATCGCTTTCTCGCTTAATATTTTTCTGAATTCGTTAAATTTTACGCTTCTCAAATAGATGAATAAAAATAAATATTATTTTATTATAGTGTTGAACCAATCGATTTTGTTAGCTTTAATGTTTAAATTAATCTTTAAATGGGTTAATCAATGAGAATCTCTTCACACAAATGCTTTATTCTAATGAACAAATCCCCGAGAATATAGAATGGTAATTGTAAGAGCCTTTTCTCTATGTTTTTCTTGAAAGAGCCTTAGAACAAGAAAAGGCGATTATGTCAATCGCCTGTGGCACCCCGCCAAGAAGTTAGACTGCGTGTTAGACAACCAATAGGATGTTTTCTAACAACATGGATTCTGCACTGCGCCATTAAAATAAAAACTTTTCACTTTATAATTTCCAATTTTTAATCTGATTACTTTTAGCAATTATACATACGGTAATATCATAATCCTCATTTATCCTAATACAGAAAAAAATTACTATTGTATTAAAATATATTTTAGAAACATTCTAATTCATTATCTAATTCAAAGATTACTTCTAAATCTTCCAACACTAGTAAACTACAAGTCTAACTTTGAAATAAATGTTTCGATTTAAAAAAATTCTGATTAATTAACGAACTAGAAAGGAGTTCTTTATATCAAGGACACTATAAAAATTAATTATTATTAATTAAAAATCTAATTTTAATAGATTATTAATATGATTATTTGACAGAAATTTATCGAACAGTTTTATTTGCCTTAATTAATGCATGGACGGGATGATAAAGTGAGTTTCAGAGGATATTTGACGCCGAATAATTAGTTTAGTTAAGAATTTCTCGAATGTTTATTGGTAAAGTCATAATGACAGACGAAGAGCTTCCTCTTTAATAAATAAGCATCGTCGAAAAGTCTCTCTTTTCGTAAAATTTTTTCCATTTAATCGCGTTTCGTTCCCGGTTTGTATCGTCGCAAATATCTTCCATCAGAAAATTATTAGAAAGACTTTCCGTGTCCTTCAAGAACTTTATTTAAAAAATATTACACGGTTGTATCTGATAAGATTAAAAGAAACTTTAAAAAATTTTCCTCATTAACTATCATTAGAAGGAACGGGTCGTTTGTACAAATAATTTAAACAGAAGTGCTTATATACTAATAAATATGATACTAAAGAATACTTCAGCTACGAAATTCATTTTCGTTTTATATTTATGTTTCGGTTCAAAATTGATTAATGCAAAATTACTGTTGTTGAAGAGAATCATTCCTAAATATAAACTAAAACAATCAAAAATTATTGTGACGTGGTCACAATACAGGGCTGCAGAATAAATTTATATTTTATTTCTTTATTTTTGTATCTAAAAGTCTTCTATTGATGTGTTTTTGATGGAAACCGAATAAAAAGATAGGAGAAAACCTTTGGTATCGATTTTTTCGAGGAAGTTCAACTTTACTTCGATCGTGAACAAGCTGAAGTTCGTGACAACTCGTCTCTCTAGAGATGAGTTGTCACGAACTTCGACAACAGCCAAGGCAACAGAACAGAATTCTCGTCGCAAATGTCACATATCAAATATTCGCAGAACTATTTATATATATTCATAAATAACGTTTTATGACAATGATTAAAAAAAATTAAATAGAAAGTTAGATCATTCTTTCGATTGTTACGAAACTTGAAATTCGCGAGATAAATTCTACGTAAGAATAATTTTCTACATTTTTTTTTTTAATTTTGCCATAAAATTCTCTAAATTAAATATATAAAAAGTATGTAGACTTGTAGCACATGAATATTTAATGAAAATTGATTTGGCATTTTACGTGGTCAATAACTTCCGTGAAGACAATCGCATTGTTAATATGTAATATTAAATTATCGAATGATTGACGTTTTCCATAGTAAATGTGACATTCTCTTTAATTAAATAATCAATTAATTATTTCATAATTATATATTTTAATTGAATAATTTTCGCGCATTTTACAAATTTATAAAAAATTCTGCTTTGAAAAAAAAAAGAAAAATCTTCAACAAATTATTTAGATTCTATCAAATGCCACATTTTTATTTAATTATTTTTCACCGAAAAAATTCGTATGAATATTTATTTAAAATAAAATGAGAAAAATAAATTAACTTTATAATAAAAATATCGCATTTATTCTCGATTTTTATATTATTAATGTTTAAAAAATGACAAAGGATTTCTTTATATATTGCAATTTGATTCGAAAAAATTGTTATTAATATAAAAAATTTTTCCAATCTTAATCTAATAAAATTGTATACANATGGGAGCGAGAAATAAAAAAAATTGTTAATAAATTAATACGTTTTTCAGAATACATCATTAACTTTTTTTAATGTTTAATGTTTTTGTAACGCTTATCTAAATATTTATATTCCTATTTTTCTAATTACAACTTTTTAGGGTAATTTTTTTACAAATGTAAAATTGTGGTTAAAGTTGAAATTCGTTTCATTTATTTTTCATTTTTTTCCAAATGACTTTCGAAGAAATATCTTGTTTTGTTGGATGTAGAACGATAACAATGTCTGGTATTCTCTAAAGTGATCTCGAGAAGCGTATCCACCAAAGAAATAATTTATTTTTAAGATAGAAGAGCACTTCTTTTCCTCATGAAAAAATAAATAAACAGTACTATTTGTTAGTAAAGTGCTAAACCGTTTTATGTTACTTCACATTTTAAAGTATATACAGAATCATATCAATAATATCTTAATAAATAATTCATATAATGTTTTAGTTGTGAATTATTTTCAAATAGCAAAAATTTAAATTTTGATACAGACTCGAGAGGTAAGAAAACTTTGCATTTGGTTAAACTATTGAGGAATAAAAAATTTGGAATAAATAGAAAAATTAAGTAGTCAGAGAATTACAATCTCAAAAATCAGATTTGAAGAATGATAACAGCAAAGAAATCTGTATAATTTAATTGGTTACGATATAATTTATGTACCATAATCGATATATTAACGATTGACCTATATAAATAACGTATTACTTATTTTACCATCGCATAATATATAAAAGAGTTTTTAAAATCAGACTTGTAAATAGTTTAATAATAAATTTAAATAGATAAACAAATGAATTCTTAATAATTTGAGAAAATTTCAAACGGTCGATAGCAAAAAGTCACTGGTACAACACAGGAAATGAATTACTTAAAAGGAGAAGAATCTTATTTAAGTGTTCCACAGTGTAACACTAGCACATTATCGATATAAACACGATGAGTTAAGAAAAGAGAATGACGTAGAAGTTTGTAACAGGGTAACATCAGTACAAATGCAGTTTAATTTATTAATTTTATCCATAAAATTCACGATGTATGTATGTAGGAGTTTTAATACAATAACCATGGTAAAGATGCCAAGTTGAAACGTTGTGTAGAGAGTTCCAACAGTACCAGATTCCCATTCAGTTCGTGCTTTATACATCTAAATAAGATGTGTTCGATAGCCCCTTTTTCCTATAATTTATAGTCATAAAATTACATAAAGACAACTCATTAATGTTATTGCAATTTTTGAACAAATTCAAATTAATAAGAAATTTTTATCACTAATTTTTTACAGAAATCTTAAATTTCAAAAATTAAATAATTAATCTTTTAATTAAATTAACTTTAATTCAGGCTAAAATTTAAAGTAATATCAGAATTTTACTTATATAAACAACGAAGAAACTTCATTTCCATTTACTGCCGCCTGTAAAAAAGCGAAAACTCGAGGATTCAAAATTACTTTTCGTAAATATAAAATTATTTCTTTCTAGAACATAAACTAGAGAAATGGATTTATGTAGGCGTGAAAACTGAAATGAGATCTTTAATAAAATTGTAATCTTTACTATAAATTTTTTACATAGTTCTTTCGAGAAAAAATAATTTAAGAAGATATTAACTCTCACGAGAAAGATAAAGTTAAAATATTGACTGTTAGACGAAAACAAGCAAAAATTTAAAATAAACTCTGATTATCTCAATTATTTTTCGCATACTAATTCTGAATTTATAAATTATAAATTCGTATTATTAATTAGATTTATTTTAATAAAGGCAATTCGCATAAAATGATTAGCATTGATTAATATTTTATTAATTAAATTTAAGTGGAAGGAAGTAGAGACATGGAAGATAACTACTACATTTAGCATGCGAAGGAGAGATTTCAACAATAAGTATTAAACGTCAAAGACCTAAATTCATAAAGAATAAGTTTTAAAATGTTTATAAGTTATTATTCTAGAAAATGGAGTTTGAATAAATCCCGTTGAGTTGTTGTATAAAAGTTTGATGTTCTTCGGGGATGGCTCTTCAAATATTAAATGATAAAGAATCTCGGGAGTAAAATGAAGATGAAGAATTCGTTTCGCATCATAAATAAATTATTATTCGATGGAAACCGCCATTAAAAATAAATTGCTTTATTGTCGTTCAATATAATAATTTCATTTCTTAATTTTAAAATAACTTTATTATTTACTTACTAAAGTTAAAAGATGTATACAAAAGCGCGTGATTTTTAATAAATAAACAAAAATTCACTAATTCGAGAGATTTTAATAAAATTTAGGAATTTTCTTTAATATTTTATCATGAAGCATTTTAAATAAATTTGCATTTTAATATAAATTTACTTAAGTTTAACATATAAACAGATTTCGTTAGTATCAAATTGCAAACAACATAAAAATATTTTACTCTAAGTTTAAAATAAAATAAAATTTCAAATATAAAATAACCATTGATATAATTTTTTTCTTATTTCCGTAGCAACAAGTAGAACATCAATCATTATCAATATATCAAAAAATAGTTTTCGATGTTTTGAATTCTTGTCTCAATTCTCTTTCAGATCATTCAATTCTCAAGATATAAGAATGTGAAACTAAACAAAATTAGATGCAATGAATTTATATCCGGATAGTTTATAAAGAATTATGGCAGAAAATCAATAGAAAATTTCTTCTATATCACTGTTTGGATATTTAAAAAAGAAGCAAAATTCCAAATTCGATATTTCAGATACATAAAATTACATTTCGAAATATAGAGTTAAATAAATGTAAATAATTTCGAGAATTTTATTATATTTTTATTCTAAGAATATTTTGAATGAACTCAAAGTCTTTCTCCAGAGACACAGAAAGAAAAATTTAATGTCGAATATTTCAAAAATATGTCTGTCGAAGAATTTTATGTTACAATTTTTATTACAAATTTATACTTTATATGTTTTATTAATTGCTATTTAATATTTTATAAATGTTATCCGTTTAATAATTGTGTAAAATTCTATTAAAAACATAAATAAAAATAAAATGAAGAAACAGTATTTCGATTGTTAATGCAATGTAAAAATGGCTACTTAATTAAGCAAATTTCCAATCCTAATTTGGATAAAATTGAAAAATTTCTTACAAGTTTCGTAATTAAGATTATAAACCTTTTGCTTAATTTAAATAAAAGAAATTGTATTATTATATTATATTTTATAAACTTACGAAGATCTTAATTAAGTTTTTATAAAACATATATTTAATTTAACCATTATTTACTATGAAAATTCATAGCTTTCAAAAGAATTTTAGTGTTGAAGATATTTTTCACATTAAATTACGAGACACAACAAATCTTTTTATATATTTCTAATAATTTCCATTTAGTTCAGTGTTCTGGAGTGTTCTTATTACATTGTTATATTTTTGATTTTTTATTATTTATATTAAACTTCAATTTCTTTTTTTAAATTATCCTCAAGTACTCTACAGAATCAGAAAATTTAATTTTCTTTAAACAAATATCAGGATATTTGAAGAAATTAGAATAGAAAGTAGAAAAATCAAAATTACTATAGCTACTTTTCTTAGAATCAGTAACACACTTCAACTCAGTTTAATTAAAATTAAAAATATTTTCTTGGCTTTAATTAAATACGATGATACGAAACACGATAAAATTCTAGTTTTAAAATATTAGCCTATAAAAGTTTCCATACTAAAAGTAATTAAGTAAAAATATAGATATAGGCCATTCGTATGTTTATTCCTAACAAAAACTTTTTATGTTGTTATTGACCTATGATGCAGACTTATAAAAGAAGATTGCGATGAGAAGTTGTTCTTGCCAGTGGAAATTCTCTGGAGGTTTACAGTCAGTGAACTGTTTGTTGGCCATCCTTTTCACGTATGCGTGACAAAGAACGCTTTGGAAAACCAAAAAGTGTCCGGTTCATTGTCCCCAGGCTCCCTCTTAACCATGAAATATAACAGCAAAGTTCATTAGGATAAATCTGTTTTCAACTTTCTACCAATTTTTATTCTCTGCTAAAAATTTATATTTATAAAACTGGTATTCATTTCAAATTTAAATAGCGCAAATTTTTATTTTTAATGTATTACCTGAAACATTAATTGCACCATAAAGATAATAAAACAAATTGATTTGGAAATAAATTCAGTATCTAAAATTAACCCCAAAAAAAGGAAGAAATAAAATATTTGAAGTATGTAGGCACTAGTTTGAAAGATTTCTTCTATTTAATTTTTAAGAAATTTTTTAAAACGGGCCAGAAAAATGTCAAAAGAAAAAATATAAAGCAAGATAGTGTCCATTCGGAAAATGTTTTGTATTCCGATAGCATCAAATAATCTGCGCGTAAAAAATTATTGTGCATTTTATTGGAATGGAGAAAAATTGCGATTTTTATCCAAAATCGATTCTATTTAACAATAAAAATATAAAGTCTATCGAAAGAACGAATAACAATAAAATCGAGATCGTATTTATTTACGTATTCGTTACGTAATGATAAATCCCAGTTTTACTCCTCCAAATACCGAAATTTATTTTCTAATCCGAATTAAGATTACGTGTAGAATTGACACTAATACTTTTACTAAGTTTTTCGTTCAATATTTGTATAGAAGACATTTTTTCCATAGCTACAATTCTTTTGTGTATATTATTTGTTTGTTTTTCCAAATCTCCTTCTTTATCTGTGTAAGAAACTTTAGTTATGTACAGTACAGTACAGAATCGATATTCGTTATAAGAATACAGCGTTATCGTGCAAAATCCTCGAGACCTGTCAACAAAAACTTTATATTATTCTTTGTAAAAGATATAACTAATTAGAATTCTTTAATTTTTATTTTAATTAACTTGGTATTCTTTTGTTAGAAAAAACTTTGGCATTCTTGTAAAATACAGTAGCAAATTCGGTTTTAGAATTATTTAGTTTGCTTTAATTGTTTTAGAAATAACGATAATTTCCTGATAATTTTAACGATAATTAACTGATAATTTTAATATGTTTACGCGTTACACTAATTAAATATAAATTAGTTTATTATCGTGTGTTATAATTAGCCTATATCTTATTTAGCGCAGCCTTACAGTGATCTAACGTTATCCATATTCATTAGATGCTAAAACTTTGTAGATCCTTCTTTATCTTCAATTTAATTATGTTATCTAAGATTCAAACAGAAATAAACTTTATTAGAAGTGTCACTTTTTCTTATACAGTTGAACCTCCCAACGACGGCCACCTGTATACGGTGGCCATTTTTCAAGAATGTTTCCTTTCGTAAGGCATACAAAATAACCTTCAAACAACGGCGATTTATGTTTCCGTCAGTGGCCGTTGTTCAGAGGTTTGACTGTATTTAAATAAGTTTATTTACAATTTTATGAAAATTTATTTATCAGATTTTACTTTAAATGGAAATTAAGTACAGATTAGAATACTTACGGCGAGGTAATAAATAAGAAAAATGAAAGTAAATCAATTTTTATATGTAGTTTACTATCAATATATATATATGTCGCAGCATAAATCAAAACATTCTCCATTTAAGTGCAAGTTAAATTTTATTTTTTATAATAATCTCTTCCGAAAAATTATGGTTAATTTGTAAAAAATTCATAAGATATCATGTTTGATCCGAATTACTTTCATTAAAAAATATTCGAATTCTCTAAAGTTTTAAAATTAAATTAAATTTTTTAGAAAATGTGTCTCCATATATTTTTCCAGACTGTAATAAAAATCTAATTATTGAAAGTGTCATAAAGCAATTTCACTAAAACTAATTTTCTACAATAAAGTTTGAAGTTTTAGTTCTAAACCGATCTAAATTTTAAGTCTATTTTCAGGAAATAAAATTTTAAAAATATATATTTTTCAGTGTTTTCAGAATGGAAAATGATTTAGAAAGTAATGTAAACGATGATAAATTTAGAAAATTGAATAAAAGGAAATAGAGTACTTCAATAAATTACGCA
Organism: Centruroides sculpturatus; assembly: GCF_000671375.1. Taxonomy (NCBI): domain Eukaryota; kingdom Metazoa; phylum Arthropoda; class Arachnida; order Scorpiones; family Buthidae; genus Centruroides; species Centruroides sculpturatus. The sequence continues at coordinate 211,153 of NW_019385194.1, forward strand.
TATAAATCTTGGAAGAGGTAATTAGACCGACTCGAATTACCCTTCCTTGCATCAATTAATGACGTTTGCCACACAACAATAATTACGATGCATTCGATTAAACCTCCATTTGTGCAATGAAGATGGAAACAATAAATAAAATCTCTGCAAAAAGCGGAATTTGACCCAATTCAGAGCACAGACGTACTGTACATAAAAATCTGAGAATTTTCGAATATTTTTAATTCTAGAACAATATCCGGTCATTATACAAAATCGGAAACATCATTGCTTAGCAATTTCGATCAGTTATCTCGGAACCACTTTCTTAAATTAAACAAATCGAATTTAGGATTATAGGTTTAGTCGATTCGTTTGTTTGCATGAATTGCCTTGCTTCTTTAAAGATGTCTTCGAGGACACATTTGTCTTCGAAATGCCATCTTTTCCTATCATTAAACGGGTTTATCGAATTTGACTCTATCCTCTCTGACATCTGGGATTACCAGCAGTTTGTCCACACTTAGAAAAAATGTAAATAATAGTAATCTACTATTATTTACAATTCTACTAGATCATGACAAATCCTTGTGTATAATTTATACTAGTCGACGTATATATACACATGTTATTCGAATGTATGAAATAAACCAAAACTATATCCAGCATATTTAAATTCTAAAACATTTATTATTTTCATATTTTTCTATGGAATTTTCTATTTAATACAAAAAGTTATAATGAAAATAAATACATTTGACTATACTGTAAATAATTATATTAATGCCAACTCTCCATTATCTACTGTCCATTAACTTAATCTATATTACAACTTGTTCTACAGACACACAAATCGATAAATTAAATTTAAAAAAATTCTTTCAAAATGCGAATGCAAGATGTTAATTATGAAACTCTTCAACATCCTATTTAACCCCTTTAATTTTTTACACAGATTTTTATTAAATCAAAGATCAATATCAGTGCTGTCGTTCCGATATTAAACTTGACAATAATGAACTAAGAATAAGAGATTTGTTAGATTGAAGTTAAGGTAATTAAATTGGATACTCTAAACTTCTATTCCATGTTCTGTAGTTTATTTAATATTCTGTTAAGTCTACAAAGAATTAAATCCGTAGAGTACAAAGATCAGGATAAATTAGATTTATTATTATTGTTTTTTAATCAAATACTTTCGTCAACAATTTTATTCATTGATTTAACAGAAGAGGAAATAAAAATAAAAATACAAATTTATAATTACTGTTTATTTCTGTTTTATATAAAACATTTAGTTTCTATTTACAAGTTCATTTTTAGGTGTATGTTTAATGCTTCATTACTTGCTCCTTCAAAAAATTTTAATGATAAAGTATCGTTCATTGTACTTACTTTAGTTTATAAAAAAAAGACATATTTCTTTATCTGCGCCATTTATTTTCTTGCACAGCGTAATGTATTGTTTATAATAAACACAAAATCCCTATTTTCTAACGAATAGAATAAGCGCATTAGGTGGATAAACGTCTGTAGTAACCTATAAAAATTGCTCTGGGCGTCGTGATACACCATAAAAATACTCCACAAACCCTTTCGGTTATGACATAATTTTCTTAGAATATTTGAATATTTATTTATTTTCATTCGTTTTATTATTTTTATATTTTGTATTTATATCTATTCACAAGAACCGAGAGAGAATTTTCTAAACAAAGGTCAGTAACACTCGTCACTTGAAATGTGATGAATCGATTTATTAAGAAAACAGATTTTCGAATTCGTAATTGCGAATTTGGATCACGTAATTATATCGAACTACACCAAAATATCTGGAAACATTCCAATGGTTACCCAGACATTATCGACTGATCTAGCAACCCAAGATGTTCTTCTAAAACAAATGATTATTTATAATATACTTTTTTCGAATAATATTTAATTGGTGCATCTAAATAAAATCAAATCTCTCTTATTTATCTTTGTAGAGACTCTAGTTGAATGGCTAAACACGGCTTAACGTTACACGTTTCACTGATCATTATGCATTTACTAATTAGATAAATCCGAAATAAGAAAAAAACTCTGGTCAGATCATTAGTTTTCGAGGTGTTTAAATGCAAATTTGAGTGTAATGTCTGTATGTCAAATTAACCAAAAATAAAAATTTTCTGCGACGTAAGACGGCATTAATCACACGAAATTAAAATATGACAAAATTTTAAATATCATTAGCCGTCTTAGCTTATCAATCTTCGTTTCGTTTAAGTCGTAAATATTGATTACAATGGAAGGAAACAGGATCTTTTTTAAGTGTCTGTTAGATCGATGAATGAATTTTAATAATCCAAACCACCTTTACATAACACACTTTCCGCTTTTAGTGTAAACTATGTCAAATTCTTCGGTAGCACTATAATAATCCTGTCTTTAAAATATTTATAAATGACTTCTAAACTATTTTAATTATTTTTTTTTTAATTTCAAAAGTAAGTGATCGTCGTCGATAGGAACGAATTTTTTAAATTAAGATCCTAAACTTTTTTAATTAAACAGAAATTTGCATATACTGTATAACATTCGAAAAAACTCCGACGTCACTTTTAATGACGTTCACAAAATAATAATAATTAAAAGTCGCAATGATTATTACGTTCTCCAGTAATGCACTCATTATTCTAATGCATTTTACTAAATAAAAATAATTCGCCATTAAATTAATTTACACATTTTTTTATGTGTGACATAGATTTAGAAAGATATAGAAAAATATACTTACTGCTCTTATGACTGATAAGAGAAGCCGTTCTAGTAGTACTACCCACTAAAGGCAGAGCGCACGCTGCCGAACAGTACAATAATATACCAGTCACTAACATTCTGTAATTACCAATTGTTTCGGAGGATATTCCTAACGAATGTACTCTTATATTCCATTGGTAACGCAACGTTCGAGTGCACAAATCTTCCTCCACCTCACTATAAAGATATCGAGAGCGCACCTCTCGAACCCATTGCCTCTACTCGGCTCTCGGTTAACTTCTACACCGCGCTTTAGTGCCTACAACAGCCGCATGGTGTCTACACTGCAATGCACCGTCCCGTTGTGATTGGAAAACACCACCCCCTAAGCCGCCTGTTACGTAGACTTTACTCGACGGGTAATTGGTCGAGTCCACTCTCTATTTTCTAAACTTATTATTACGTCATTTTGTTTTCTAGTAAAATAAATAAAGCGGTTTATTTTAAAAAGACGCAATAGGAAACTTGAATTAACATACCGCAATTCTAATATAAAATACAGTGGGTAACTGTTACGCGTATGTTATTTATTATATAAAAATCAAATTAATTGAGAAAGGAATATTTAATCTTTTTCTTAGATTTTACGAAAGATCAACATTAAAATGGATTAGATTATTTGTTTATGGCAACGCGATACTACTGGGCGATCTGTCGAGAAAAGATGCCTCCCGGGAGGACTTTCTAAGGGAAATTGACCCTATTTACGAGTTACAATCGCGAGGAAAAGCCGGAAAACTCCACGTGGCCAGCCCGTTGGCGGGGCGCTAACCCACGACAGTGGATAAAACCAGAATTTAATGGTTTTATTCACTCGGCCACTGGTGGGCCTTAAAATGTATTGATGATATTCGAATTAAATACAGACTTTATACTGATTTTTAAAAGAGCCAACTATTTCGAAAACTTACAAAGACACCATCTAATTAACCTAGAAATAAAGTTCAACAACGAAATAAATTATATTTAAATAATTAATTTAATATGTTATGAAAACAATGTAAAAAGCTAAAAGTTTCCTCGTTCCCTTCTTAAAATTACTATTAATAGGTGGAAAAATACTCTTGGAAACATAATCAGGTTAACGTTATACCTCGGAATTTTAACATCTAGATTGCAAGCGCGTTATTTGCAAACAGAATATAAATTAGTTTGGAGAATTTGTAGATTCATTCGATCAAAGAATGCGATTAGAACACGCCAATACGCGGTATTGACCATTTCTAGAAGTAGTAGATTTTAAATAGACCTTAATAAAACATAATGTAAAGTTATATCATCGACATGTAGGCCAATATATATATATATATATATATATATATTTGAATAAAAATAAGGTTTGGATGAATAAGGAAACGTATTAAGTAAGTTTAAATCGATTGGCATTATTTAAGTCCACACAAAGAATTATATAATATCAAAATATTTTATTTCTGATACATTTTTAAACATTGGCTTTTATATAGCGTAGAGTTAAATCTTCTTGGATTTTATGAAGTCGTCGACTCTGTTTCGTGGGTCGACGACGTTAAATATTTTATAAAATTTGGATAGAAGTGACGTAAGATAGAAAAATATATAAATACATCGTGATTAAAATGACGCAAAATATTAAAATTACGAGGAGAAATGTAGAGAATAAAATCGATGAAAAAAATTTCATTTTTAATGACGTCACTTAACTGCAATTAAAATAGAATATTAAAAGCCTTCAGCAGAAAAATTATTAGAAATAAAATGACGTCACAACTCGGTTACTACTTGGAAAATGGACAAAAATGCTAACTCCGTTTCTGCGTAGAATTTTATTGGCACGTTTCTGAATTTACGTTCCTTTTATTACGACTTGATGAAGGCGAATTAAAATCATTACTCGAACGGATCCTGATATGGAGACAATTATATTGTTTAAGTATTCGTGTATACATTAGTGAATACTTATCCAATAAAATTACAGCAAAGGTTATCTGACTCGTTTTTTGTCGATGGCATTTTAGAGAGGAAATCGTTTTAAACATCTCATGCAATTTATATTTTACTCGCTTAAAAGGCTTTGTAATCGAGAGAATAATTAAAAGTTTGGAAACGTTCGTCTATTCGTCGATTTTTTCCTTCGACCTCGTCAATATGAGCATCTCGGATGATACTTTTCCGAGACTTTTCTTAATTCTTCTCTACCTCACACAAAAAATGAAGACGCGAAGATTAAATTAGACCGAATCTCAGTTTTTACTAGGCAAATATTTAGAAAGAGAATTAAGCTCCAGGATCGTTTATTCGTCACTGTTCTTCCTGACAGAAATCATCGTCCTCTCAACAGAGTGTTTGTTTATTTTCGTTTCAAACGTCTAGTGGTGCATCCGACGTTGTTTCGCGCTTGCCGGAAGGAAAATGGTGGAAAAGAGCGCCGCAACGTCTGTCCAAACGTTTTACTCCGGTCTCCTCCTATTTAGCGGGCGTCTAACCGGTTAAAATATTTAGGTCGATTAATTCTAGCCAATTACCACTTTGTTTACATCCCGCGGAAACGCGACCGATTTTAACGGAATGGTGGAGGAAGGAAGATAAAGTTACGGGGCTTTTAATGGAAAACGTACTACAATTTTCCACATAATTACATTCGAATAAATGAAATAAAAATAGTTTTTGAAAGATAGTCGAATGTCATATTATAGAGGAAAATTGGTTTTATTTATTCACAAATGTTCGGATGGAAAATAATAATTAAATGTAATAAAATAAATAAAACGTAATTCAAATAAAAATTAGTGTCTGAAGAAATTGGGAAAGATTTAAACAAGAAGATGCGGACGAACTCTAAACAATAAGACAAGAGAGATAAATATAAAAATAACTGGAATATTTATTAAATAAATAAAGAATAGAAAACCGAAAACATCGGAATATTTTAATGAATGCAAATGAATAATAAAGGCAAATTTTGATTTCAAGTATCTTTCTAAATATTTTCAGATTTTTCCTTTATGTTTAAGTGCTGAAACTTAAAGGTAAAAAAGTGCCTTAAACTACATTTGAAAATGCAATTTGAAATTTAATTATAAAATGATTTTAACATCGAAACAAAATGAATATTTTATTTTTCGAAAATTTTAATATTTATTCAAAGATAAATTTATCTTTTTGAAATTAAAAAACACAAAAGACAAAGCCAAATTATGCTATAATTTCAGTATTATCTCTATTTTTATTATTTTATGTAATACGTAAAAACCATTTTTATCATCAATTTTTAATGAACTATTATCAATTGTTAATAAAAGCTTCGTGTCGACTTTACTAACGAATATTTTATTATTTTATTTTATTTGGTACTAAGCTCAATTTAACATAATTATCCGCTTTAATATTGCAGATTTTATCATTGTAGGATATTTTAAATTTATTAAAATAGACAATAATTGTATTTATTCAGTTTAATTCAAAATAAGGGAAAACATTATTTCCCAACAAAAGGCAAAGGGTATTGCGTTGAACCCATAAAATGAAGGTTTAAATCCACGCGTCAGTTTTTAAAAAAAGAATTTGTCTTAAAAATCGTCAGTTTTCCAAATTTCGTTGAAAATTTAGTAAAAATACTGTGAAGACCACTATTCCCCCCACCAAAATTTGTTGTTACTATATATATATATATATGTGTGTGTGTATATATTTGTGAATTTGTTATTTACGTATTTACATTATCTGTAATAATCTTAGTTTAGCCACTTTGTTGTCACTTTAATTAATTAGTTAGAGATTTTATTGTATTTAAACATTTTATTTATTTTATATCCTTTTTCTTTTGAACCCACATCTTGAAGATAACGAGACTGTTTATACATGGAGCAAAGTGTAAGAGAAATTTGCTTATTTTTCCGATTCTAGGGACTTCCCTAATGATTTAGAGAAACAATTTAGAATATTAATTAACGGCAATAAATCTCACAACATGCGAGGAAAAGGATGAGAGGACAATTAAATAATTAAATAAATTTGTAAGTGAATAAAACTTAAAGAAAGTGGAAAAACACCACTTCATGCACCCCTCGCCGATCATAGCAGAGATCGAACATCGTTTCAAGGCACAACAGTAACCAAAACAATCGATGAATAATGATGGGATTTGTCAGTGAAAACAGTTTTGCTTATGTAATGACTCAGCTCAAAAGTCAAACCAAATACGATAGTAAGCCATATCCTAACTCTCCTGCACTGAAAAGCGTATAAAAGAGGCACAAATCCAGACACAGACAGAGCTCCTTGGTAGACAACGGTAGAAAATACCGGCCTCTCCAGACTCTTCATAAGCGATTCTATTGTCCTGGTATTGGTTTGACTTTTGAGCTGAGTCATTACATAAGCAAAACTGTTTTCACTGACAAATCCCATCATTATTCATCGATTGTTTTGGTTACTGTTGTGCCTTGAAACGATGTTCGTTCTCTTTTTCCTGGTATGTTGTAGTTCGGATACCCCCTCCCTGTTAGGCAGCCCTCTCATTTTATAGATAGAAATAGGCAGATTTCTTGAATCGGATTTTAAGAATGTTATGAACTTAATTTTTGATAATAAACTCATGTTATTTATATTTGACTTTGCATTCATCCTCCTGAGAGGCTCATTCCCGGAAGGTAAGAGTCATTCATTCAGAGTGACTCTTACCCTCGCGCCTTAACTATCGGGTTTTGACTGAATCGGCGGTGTGTCCGACAAAAAACACCTGGTGGCAGGACCCTACCCTAATCTAACATAAACTAACTTTTGACGGCCCCTAGTCCCCACAATACATTTAAAATATCTTAACACTTTCCTGTGGAATGTCGAAAATAAATTTAAAAGTACGTCAATCTTAGAAATTCACTCTTTACAGGCCACAAAAATAACGAGCATTCCAGCTAGATCAATTTTTTTCCCATTTAAATTTTTGACTCTCCGTTCTGTAGGCAATAAGATAGCCTTTTTTGATGCACAACATGGGTTCGGAATGGTCTACAGTGGGAGTCCGGATGGTGAGAATCAGAGATCAAAATACAGGGACAGACCAACTTAAAAAATTCTTGGGGTTGCTCGTCCTGATTCGATTCCTCACAGCAGTAGGCCGGTCCTTAATTAACTGCTTCGACCATCCGGCCACATTTCAGTTAGATCAAAAGATTAGGAACGTTCTGGACGACTTCTTCGCATACCTTCTAAACACGTAATAGTAACATTTGTATTTAAATAAATCGCACCCAATCGAAATAAATCCATAAATTGTTTACTCAACAAAGAAAATTTTATTTAAAAAAAAATGAGTTATATTTTTTTATCAATTCCAATAACAATATTTCATTTACTTTATCCGAACTTTATTCGATACAATTCATTGAATCGCATGCCATTCGTGACCAGAAATTGTTCGTGACTCAGTATTTTTGATTGCTTTTTAAAGCTTCTTTGGAGTAAACACAATAGAAGACCATCAAATGTACGCTCGTCGATCGAATCGAATCATTTAATCTATAATTAAGGTATTAAATTTTCATTGACTTTCCTTTTGTGTACGAATAAAAGTTAAAGTTTCTTCTTCCAGTAAATCACTTAATCATTTTGAGAATTTAGAATTAAGAATCGACAATGAAATGCAATGCAAGTGTCTCAGAAAGGAAGTTTCGCTTCATAAGCTACTTTTTATAATTGTAAATTAATTAAAGATTAAAAATGTAGAAATTAATTATTGTAAGAAACGATTTATTCTAAGGTAATGGCATTTATAGGAATTTACAAAATTGTTCCATTTCAGGAAAAAAAAAATTAACAACTAAGTTAATGATCGTGTTTTTAAAACTCTGTCCGCCTTGCTGGAACTAAGAGAATTCATTTTAGCAAGCCTTTTAATGAGTTCGGTTAGGCTCACAATGGAGAAGCAAAATGGTGAGGAACGGGAATCAGCATATCAGAACTGACCATCCTCGAAAACATTGTGACACGTTTTGACCTGCCCGGATTGGATTCCAGAGAGGTAGGCTGTTACTTAACTGATTGGCCATCCGGTTATCTAAATGAGGATCATATATGATCGGCTGGATGATCGAGTGGTTAAGGGAACAGCTTGCTGCTCTGGATAAACCAAGAAGGAATCCAGACGGATCGAAAACCTCAGAATTTCCAAGAATTTTTTGGGTAATCAGATTCGGATATGTCGGGCCCCATTCCTCATCATCCGACTCATACAAAACCTCTCTTACATCACATACAAAAGCTCTTTTACTGCCAACAAGTCATAAAGAGTAAAAAATCCGTATGTGATGGATACTGAAGCATTCGTATTATTTTTTTACGAAATCAAATATTGTTTTATAAATTTTTTTTTCTTTTTCGATTCTTTACTTCATACCTATTGTGGCAAGTCCGTAATGAAGGTTGTCCAGATTGTGAGGGCCGGAACCCGACATATCCGGAGTGGACAATTCACCAATCGTTACAGTTCGATCCTGGATCTCCCAGAATAGTAGTTTGATATCGTAACCACCTCGGTCGTCCGGCCGTTGCTAAAAATATTTTAGATCAGAAGTAAAATAGATGATAAGTTGTTGTTTTAAGTTATGGCAACGCAACACTTGAGCGAGCTGCCTAGGCTTCATCCTATTTTGCTTATGGCTGTCTCTTTTTAAGGACGGACTTTGTGTATTGGTGTCGAATGTGACTGGATTTTAGCTGAAATTGCACCAAGCACAATCTTCGAGACACCACTCGATCGTCAGTGTTTTCTGTATTGTATTGTATTGTATTGTGTTATTGTATTGTGTACCTATTACGCCTGTGTATTTTACCTTTATATTATAATTAATTATGTATTTTGTAACACCTATATCTATCTGTATCTTTATTATTGTAATTTGTTATCACCGGGTAGTGCTCACTGCGGAACCCGGCATGTACCATTGTGTGCGTTAATAAAGAAATGAATGAATGAATGCCTAGGCGATGCTAGACAGAGAACTTCTAGAACTTTTAACGGAAATGACGTTTTTTTTCTCCGTTTCTATACATAATTCGATAGCAATATTATATATTTTTTGGATTCCTTGCAAGATAAGGAAGACGTTGAACGTATTTTTAAAACAATAAAATTAATTCTGTCGAAGAAATTAATATTTAAACATATTTTATTTATTTATATTTATTTTCATCACATTATCATATTATATTTAACACTATTCTCTCATATGATCGGTATGGAATCTGATTTACAATCTTTTCATGGCAATGCTTACGGTATCATAGAGGAAATTAAAAAGTATTCTTTGGAAAATCCAAATGGCAAGCTTGGGGTTGCGTGTCATTCTTCGTATATTCAGACGCAATTTACACGTGTCATACAATTAGCTGAAATAATAATCAAGAAAAATACTATAGCGGAATACCTTGATAAAAAATTTTCTGTGCTTACTACCAGAGATGACTAAAATGAATTGAGGAATGATCATAATGATAAAACTATGGAAATCTTAACTAGTATACAGCAAACTGTGAGCAATTTAGATAAGAATTTCCCTGCTGATCTCTCTGGTGGAGACAAAGGTAGTACTCCAAGTTACGGGGATATATTAAAACAGGGTATTGGACCAGTTTTAAAATTAAGTGAACCACCTCCGCCTGCCCATACGGTCTTAGTTTATAGTGAACAGGAGGGTGCTACATCATAACAAACTAAGAAGCTATTAACTAGTCAAGTGCAACCACATATACTTGGTGTCGGGGTAAATAGATTGCGGAAATTGAAAAACGGAGGAGTCGCTGTTGACATAAATCATCATGATGAAGTTAAATATTTTAAAGAGTCTGTACAACAAATTCCTGGTCTTACTTCACGCTTACCGAAAACACGACTCCCATTAATGAAAATTGTATCTATTCCTAAAACTGTGACGAAAGATGAACTAAAACAAGATATCTATGAACAAAATGTAACTTTCCTACACGATTATACAGATAAGATATTTGCTGAAAAAATTACTGTGAGATTCCCTCTTAAACAAAAGAATGAAAACTACCTCTCTTGGGTTTTTGAAGTGAAACCTGAAATAAGGGAAAAACTTATTAAAAAAAGAAAGGTTCACATTCGTTGGTCGACTTGTCATGTGTATGATTACATTCCCACGATTCAGTGTTACAAATGCCTATTCTTTGGACATTTTGCCAGGAATTGTACTTCTACAACACACACTTGTAGTCATTGTGGTGAAAACCATCTTTTTAAAAATTGTACTAACAAGAATGATATACCAAAATGTGTTAACTGTCTCAAGGAAAGAAGAACGCAATACAATCGCAATACTATGGATAAAACATGTCCGACTTATATAAGAGAACGAACAAAATATATGAACAGAACTCATTATATACGTTAACTATACTGGAGATAATTACTATCTTTGACATTCATATATATATATAGGGGAACATTAATGATACACCAGTTCTTGAAACTGTAATAGACATTATTTTGTGATGCTTTGCATTACATATTTCTTTTGAAGGACAATTAACATTCCACAAACAGAACTTTTATTTTGTGAACATTTTACAAATTTTGATGTATTAACCAAAATTGTATTTATGTTTGCCAGCCTCCAATTCTACAAGATGTTACTCTATGTATTAAATGTATTCATTATCCTAATTAACTGTATTCCTAATTTCTAAGGTAAACATATCTATTTACAATCTTGCTTATTGTACATAGTTTGTATATAGTTAGTTTTAAGTTTGTATCTAGATCAAATAATTGTTATTATTAACTTATTCATATTTTTTCTTTATGTATTTATTTGTATGTATGTATATTTAATATCTATCATTTGTGTATGTGTAAAACATTTCTCTTGAGTACTGTAAACTAAACGTGTATAACCGGTAATGCACGAAAGCGGGGCCGATCTGTACTTTGTTTGTACAAATAAAAATGATGATGATAATGATGCCTAGGGGATGATTTCAGGGAGGTTTTTTTAAGGGAAACTTGCCCCTATTTAGGAGTTACAGACGTGGAGAAAACCCCGGAAAATTCCACGTGGCCAGCCCGTCCGAGCAAGGCGCAAACCTACAAACCGAACTCCCAGTGTTCAGGATGCGAAGACTGCTTGGTCACTGGTGGGCCTTGATTTGAATAGATGAACCCGAGACAAAAATATAGCTACCATTCTGCGAAAAAAAGTCCGAGTAATTTTTGATGCAGTCACGAAATCGTCGACCTGTATTTCATTGAAACGTAACAGAATAGTTTGAAGTGTGTGGTTCGGAGTGATATTTGGCAATCGAAATCTAGAATTAAAAAATAAACTAGCGAATGAGTTATAGGCCAAATGAATTCAATTGTTCATACACTCATTTTTTATTACACTGAATGTCAACGTAGGCTTCGATTTTACATGAAACATCGATCGACTTCCTTCCAATCGTCATAGTATATTTACAGTAGAGAGTCGTTTATCCGAAAGAATTCCAGTCGGCAAATTTAAATTTTCGCTAGTGCTGTGGCGCTGCAATCTTTGGCTATATCTTGGGCTACTCCAATATTTTTTTGTTGATGTGTGTTTTTTAGCTGGCAGCACTGGCACTTTTGTGTAGTGTTTTTCACAGGACTGTGTGTCATGCTGAATCGAACGTTTTTGATACTAGATTAACTTCTAAAGTATAATTTTTTTGTTTTTATATTTTTCAATATATTTATTTTGTTTGTACAAAATAAAGCAATAATTTTTAATGATACAATAGCCACGATTATTATTTTAAAAAGTTTACGTTAGGCTTAACATCAACGAAAATTCAACGCGAAGCGACTTGCAACGGAGAAAAATTTCAACATGGGATAGGTTAATGTATTTTTTCGTGCATAATCGGTTACCCGAAAAATAAGTTATCCGAACAACCCCAGTCCCCAATTGATTCGGATAAACGATGCTCTACTGTATTTCATAAACAGATATTCCTAATAACTAAAGGTGTTCCCGACATCTAGATTCGTCTATTGAACCTGAATAATTTTGCGTGGGTAGTCTGATATTAAGACATTTTTATTAAGAATATATTTTTACATTATGCCATCTCCAGAGGGACGATTTTAACACGATTTATAAGTACAAAATAAAGCCTCAAAATAAAGGTAAACTCCGCATATAACTATATTATGTTCTTAAAATATGTGAAAAGGACACATTTTGAAGACGTTCTTTTAAGTTTTTTGGAGTATTTCTTTCATCGTAGAGAACTTTTTTAATCGCATATCTATCCTAGATTTTATTACCAATTCTTTAAATTGACTATACTTAGGCACAATTTATATAAGTCTAGAAGCGAGAACATATAATACCATCTTATCACTGTTACCATCTTATGGGATGTTAACATTGAGTCGACACCAACGGAAATAAACCAAAAAATTTTACACGCAAAGGCAACTGGACAAACAAATTGTCCTAAAGCATATGAATGCTCTTTAAAAGTACATATAAAAAACATTGCAAATTTCATAAAAAAAATAATTTTGATTTAATCACGATTCTCAGTTTTCTCTGGTATTTTCACCGAGTACTTGGAAGTTGACTGAAAAATCCTACGAATCGGCTTTTCAAGAACATGCAATATACAGTTTACCTGGAATAGATTACTACTGAAATAAGTACCGAAAATAGTATTTTATATTGAATTGTATTGAAATCGATCCATTTTAAGCCTGATGCTGGATTAGTATTTAAATCATATTTGTATCTTTAATTCTTTCAATTTCAACCTAGAAACACTTATAAAGTTGTTTTCTATTTAAAATCGTGCGGTCTACAGTAGGCCCTACGCATCCGAGAAGTTGCGAATCGAAAATATAATAAAACAAATTCCATAAAATTCCAAAAATCAAAACTTGAATTTGCATGTATTTTAATTATTTTGTTTTATTCTATGCATTTTTCTTTCAGATCATTAAACGGAAACAATCTAGAATTGCTGAAAGAAAATGTTAAATTGTTGCTTACGTGTACAGAACTGCCAAATTAACGAAAAATTGTCGATTACACTAATTTGACATCGTTTCAGAGATGGTTACCGATTTGGCTAATTTTAGTTTATGGTTTATAACAGCGCTGTCCAACTGGCGGCCCGCGGGCCATATAAGGCCCGCCAAATAATTTTTACGGCCCGCGAGTACATTTTAATATGAATAAATATATTTTACTAAATTATTATTATTAATATTAAAATTATTTTACTACCGTGAATATACCCGAAAATAAGACAGTGTCTTATATTAATTTTTGTTCTGAAAAATGCGCTAGGTCTTATTTTTTCCAGGAAGAAGAATTCACATTTATTATTGAACAAAATTCCCAAGTCGAACTTAGACGAGAGTGACGTATATCCGGTGTGTCGAACTGTGGCCTTTTTATAGCGTCAACATCGGACTCGCTGACCAATTAGTGCTTACTGAACCGTAGCAATATGCAAATGTCGTGTGGCGTGATTCCCGGCCGACCAATTAGCCATCACCAGCCGTAACGTTATGCAAATCTGTGATTCTCAAGCCATAGTCTTATGCAAATCATGCCGTGTGGCGTAATTGTCTGCTGACCAATCAGTGGCTGTACTTTCAAAAAGCCAACGGCCAC